>NC_089809.1:6816047-6898547 GCF_029633855.1 Hoplias malabaricus
GCTCCAGTGACACTGACCTTGGTGGAGATGTTAGTGTGTGTTGTACTGGTACTGGTACAGGTGGATCAGTCACAGCAGGGCAGCTAGAGTTTTGAAAGCCCTCGGAGTCAATGCTGTACAGACAATGATCCAACAGCCCTCAGAGTCCTGTGGGTGGCGTCCTGTGTCACTGATGATGGACTAGAGGACGACCAACACAAACTGTCCAGCGACAGATGAGCCCCTGCCTCTGACTTTACATCTACAAAGTGGACCAATGAGGAAGAGCAGGGTGAAATGGGGGGTAAGAAAATACCCAGGTGGACTACAGTCAGGGTCAGTGCAGCTGATATAAGGGACAAAGATTGTACACTCTTAAAAATAAAAGGTTCTTTAAACGAGGCAATAGAAGAACCACTTTTGGTTCCATAAAGAACCTTGTGTGTCAGAGCTTGAGCTAAAGTACTGTGTAAGAGACGGTTTCACTGTAGGGTGTGAACAGGAACACAGAGACTCACTTGGACGTAATCTCGTTCCTGCAGTCCCTCCTCACAGGATACAGCTGTGTGTCTCGTGTGTGTGTGTGTGTGTGTGTGGGTGAGGTTGATGGTAAGTGTGAGTGTGCCGTGTTATTAGACACACAGTGTTTCTTGTGAATGTCTGTGCCAGGGGACTTTGCGAAAGCGAAGCTCCTGTTTTAGCTTTTGCTTTTAGGGCAGTGTCACCCATTTACAGCCGACAGAGGAGAGAAATGACTCAAGCGTAAACGAGCGGTAGATGGCTGAAAGGATAGTGTAAGAAGAGTGAGGGTGGAAGTTTTTTTGAGCTGTTGTTTGAAAGCGATGTCATATTTAGACATCGATTTCAAATCCCAGGGGTCATACGTGTACTCACTCTCGTACCAGGAGCTGACTCGATACGGTCCAGTGACCTTATGTTTTTATGGATAAAGCTTCGTAATGTTTCTTTAAAATCTAATCTATTGAGTCTAGTATCAACCAAAATCCAACATTTATTTTTTAAATTGTATGTAACCAGGTGAATCTTTAAGCAGCTGGGAAAACCCACAGAAACAGAACACTAAGACAACATCGAAAACTGAAACGGCATCAGTGAATATCAGTGGACATACCTCAGATCTCATTCAGACAACACTGGGCTGGGTTCAAAGTTTTAGCACCAAGAAAACGAACATTTCTCCTTAAGACAATAATCTTTAAATCATCACTGTCCACTGAAAAGGTGGCACGGTGGTGCAGCAGGGAGTGTCGCAGTCACACAGCTCCAGGGACCTGGTGGTTGTGGGTTGGATTCCTGCTCCGGGTGACTGTCTGTGAGGAGTGTTTGTGTGTTCTCCCTGTGTCTGCGTGGGTTTCCTCCGGGTGACTTTCTGTGAGGAGTGTGGTGTGTTCTCTCTGTGTCTGCGTGGGTTTCCTCCGGGTGACTGTCTGTGAGGAGTGTGGTGTGTTCTCTCTGTGTCTGCGTGGGTTTCCTCCGGGTGACTGTTTGTGAGGAGTGTTTGTGTGTTCTCCCTGTGTCTGCATGGGTTTCCTCCGGGTGACTGTCTGTGAGGAGTGTGGTGTGTTCTCTCTGTGTCTGCGTGGGTTTCCTCCGGGTGACTGTCTGTGAGGAGTGTTTGTGTGTTCTCCCTGTGTCTGCATGGGTTTCCTCCGGGTGACTGTCTGTGAGGAGTGTGGTGTGTTCTCTCTGTGTCTGCGTGGGTTTCCTCCGGGTGACTGTCTGTGAGGAGTGTTTGTGTGTTCTCTCTGTGTCTGCATGGGTTTCCTCCGGGTGACTGTCTGTGAGGAGTGTGGTGTGTTCTCTCTGTGTCTGCGTGGGTTTCCTCCGGGTGACTGTCTGTGAGGAGTGTTTGTGTGTTCTCCCTGTGTCTGCATGGGTTTCCTCTGGGTGACTGTCTGTGAGGAGTGTTTGTGTGTTCTCCCTGTGTCTGCGTGGGTTTCCTCCGGGTGACTGTCTGTGAGGAGTGTGGTGTGTTCTCCCAGTGTCTGCGTGGGTTTCCTCCCACAGTCCAAAAAAAAAAAAACACACGTTGGTAGGTGGATTGGCGACTCAAAAGTGTCCGTAGGTGTGAGTGAATGTGTGTGTGTCTGTGTTGCTCTGTGAAGGACTGGCTCCCCCTCCAGGGTGTATTCCCACCTTGCGCCCAGTGATTCCAGGTAGGCTCTGGACCCACCGCGACCCTGAACTGGAAAAGAGTTACAGATAATGAATGAATGAATGTCCACTGAAAAACTAGTGTATCAGTGTATGTTGATTTATAGTTTACTACATCATTTGTACACAGTAGCTGTTCTGATCATGACGAATGGACCAATAGGAATGCTCCAAAATTACTTGTTTATATTGTCTTCTTCTGTAAAGTTACTATTTTGGAGATTTTTCATTGGACAGCGATCAAATATACATATGTCATTATACCTTCATATTGGTACCGGTAACAAAATCATCGTATCGGTCAGCCCCTAACCGTGACCGGTTCTGCTCTCTCTCGTCATTCAAACAGTGAAATCTCGTGGAAGTGTCAGGGACACAGCAGAAATGGGCCACGTCTTCTCTCCTGTTCATTGTTGGTCATTGGGCAGTGTTGTGCGTTCAGTTATCGGTCAGTGTTTTGTGTGTGCTGTTCTATATTTGTAGCTGGGAGGCTGACTCGTCTGTCTCCTGTCTCACGTTGTCAATCACAGCCTCTTTTCCTCTGCCCTCTGTGCATCCATCAGCCTGTCCTCCCTGCCGTCCACCCCTGCATCCATCCATCCATTAATTCATCCTTTCGTTTGTCCATCCGTTCATTGGTCATTGGTCCATCCACCTCCTCTTTCCTCTGCTCTGTTGTCTTTTTTTTTTTTTTTTTTTTTAAATCCCCCGTCATCTCATCTTTTGGTGGGTTTAAGTGTGAATGCAACAAACTGTCCTTACACAGAACAATCTCCCTGAGGATGTGCTGAGGAGAAATGTCATACACACATGTGCACACACCCACCCACACACACACTCTTTGTCTTGTATTCTCTCTCTCTCTCTCTCTCTCTCTCTCTCTCTCTCTCTCATGCACACTCAATCACAAACACAGTCACATGCCTCTGCAGCTGGGCTGTAAGTCTCTGACCAGATTGGATTCAGTCATGATTTTTCACAAATGATTTGGCACAATTGATTCAATTTGAGTCGACTCTTTTAGTTTGATTCCAAATATTTGTATATGTGAGTGGTTTTAACAAATTAAGACTTAAGGAACTAGTTATAAATGGGTTGAATGGTTACAACAGCTTTGACCTGAGATTGTTCTAATATCCTGCATGTTAATGACTCTGAAATCCCAGATATGATCGTTTGTATCACCATTTGATTCCCCCCACTTCAGCTTTCCATCTCACAGCACATTTATACACCTCTTCACTGCAGAAACTGAAACTAAAGATCTGGAAATCTCTCTCTCTCTTTTCCCCTTCTTCCTGCCTTCTATGCTTCTTTCCTTTTTTGCCCTCCTTCCCCCTTTTCTTCTCCTTCCTCTTTTCTTCCTTCCCTCCCTAACTCCATCATAGAAGCCCGTGCTGAGCAGTCCAACGCGGGCGTGGTGGCAGGTGCCATCATCGGCGTGCTCCTTGCCCTGCTCTTGTTCGGCGTCCTGGCCTTCATCCTGGTTTCCCGTAACCGGCGGCAACAGCAGGGTTACCGCGCCAATGGAAAGGCAAAGGCAGAGCCTTATGACTCGGTGGCCCGCCTCTTTGGCTCCACCAGCAACAAGAACGGCAGCAACGGTAACAACGGCAACAACTACACCACACCAATCTACCGGGGCGAGCCGGTGCTCTCGGAGAAACCCATCAATCACAGCGTGCTCAAGGGAGGCGTGACCTTGTTGGAGACCACACCCACCGCCCAGGACATCCTGCTGAGCGGAGAGATGGATGAGGCGGAGCGCAGAAAGTTTGACGAGCTGGCGGAGGAGGACGAGAGGTACGATCACTTCACAGCAGGCGGGGCCATCCTGCAGCTCCGCCCACACGAGCAGGACCTGGGCGGCGGTTACCTCGACGACGACATGGAGTCGCAGAGAGATGGATCTGTCATCTCCCGGACTGCCGTCTATGTGTGAAAAAGGAGGGGATAGAGAGAGAGTAATAGAATGAGAGTGCGATGGATAGAGCGAAAGACGAGTGGACCTGCTTCCAAAGGAGTTCCTTATTTTGTTTCTCTTTTAAAAGAATTGTTGTTTGTTTTTAATTGCTCAAATATAAATTGACATAAAGGACATGGTTGGAAAGGTGGATGGATGGATGAATGGATGGATGGAGTCCAGACCCAAGGAGGAAACATTGCAAAGAGAAATGGAAATAAAAGAAACGAGGTGGTCTGTGGCTTATGGGCTCGTACAGTACTTCCTATTTACAGCGGTAGTTGTCATGGAGACCGTTTTTGAGAGTAAGAGACTTTTTAAATGTGCACACTGCGTTCTGTGTAACACACTTTGACAAACAAAGAACATTTCTGCATCCACACTGTGCTGTAGTGTAACGTTATCAGGGTTCGCTCCATTTGTACTTGCTTTTTTTATTTGGTTTTCTCTTAATTACATCATTTTTTGGTTTTGTTTTACTCTTTGTTTGTTATTATCCTCCTTTTCCTTTCTCTTGCTCTCTCTAATGTCTGCACACTTTTGGATGAAGCCTAGATTGTGCGCCATTAGCTCACCAATTGATTACACATTTAAATAATCTGGATTCCAGACCCTGCAATTTGTCGTAATAAAGGAAAGACAAGCTACAATCCATGTGCGGAACAATATTAGGAGTTAGATGTGCTAGATTTTGGATGTGTTGGATTTTGCTAGACCCCAATTGTAATGCAGGATAAAAGCTGCTTTTGTATGTGGGTCAGTAACAGAATACACATTTAGATTCTCTTCCAGCGCCATTTGTTTTTATAAGAAAACAATCGTAACGTCTATGAAATTCCACATTACTATTTTGTATTATAATTTCTATATTTCGGAATAAAATAAATCCCTAAAAACATCATGTAGCGCCACTGTCCGAACACGTGCCGATATGCAAATGAACCACTGTGAAGGGTCATTGTTATACATAAATCTACTAAATTAGAGCATCATGACACATGGCATACTCGACAACAAAGGAGTTGTATTCTGACACGCTTTTAAGAAAGAGTTGGCAGGGTACTGCATCATAAAGGAGACACCAGTTAGTGTTCATGGTGCAATCCCAAGGTCAGAAGCCTTTGTAAATATTATAAATCTAGAAAAAAGAAATTCAGATAACAGTCATGGGTGGGTTTTCTAGTTAAGTTCAATGTTGTGACCTTAGAAAGACCATAAAGACCTGTAACAGTAACTAGATGTACTTATCTGCCTTTTTAATGATCTGCACGTTAAATAGGTTCTTCCAGACGTAGAAAAATGTGTGTATTTTTAAACACCATTTTTATTTTTAACCAGTAGAATTTTCCATTTGCATTTAAAAGTCTTACCATGAGCCATGTACTGGACACGTGCGTTTTAGTAACAATATTAGTCCTTTAAAAGAATACAACCCTGTTTTTATCTGCTGTATCTGTAGCATACTGTAAACTGGCATCAACAATGTGTAAAAAGTGAGAAGTCGTTTTGACTCTGCAGTGACTTAAAATAGACCCCTTGGAGTACAAACCAATGGGCTGTTGTTTTTAGTGTCTTCGGTTCTCTTTTATTTGTCTGTTTTCTGTTCCTATTCATCCGAAGCTCATTTCTGTACAAAACAAAACACAAACAAGAACAGAAAACCTATTGTCTCCGAACACATTTGTTACCAGTGGGAACTTGCTGCAGCATCTGCCCACTGACTTTGGATTTTTTTTTCATGATGTTTCTCTGTGGTAGTGAAACTGTATGCAACAAGTGCAGCAGATGGAGAGTAGGCTGAAAAATGAATGACTGCAGTATGCTTTTGAACACATGTTGGCCAAAATTAGCATGCAACCTTTAAAATGAGTGAATCCAGCTACTTAAAGGTGCACCTGTCGAGGCCTCAGATGTTTAACTGCACAAACAGCTTTCATCTGGAAAGCCTGAAATGGAGTAGCTGCACATGAGCTTAGTTGGCTAGAGGAGTATAAAGCCCCCCCACAGTGAGCTGTGTTCCCTGGGGTGATGTAACGCAAACCTACACCACGGTGTTCCAAGATCCTAGTGCAAATAATTCCCAGAAGAGCAGAGAAAAGTCCGTATTAATACCCTACAACGTTTAGTATACCGATTTACTTTGTGCCTATACACTGTCATGATGCGTAACTGTAACTCTATCACAGCCATAATGAGCACGCTAAAGCCTCTAGTGACTCAGCGAATGAGTGAATCACTTCGGAATCCGTCTTGTCCATCTGTAAATGATTTACGCTCGAACTGCCCTGCCTAGATGACCATATTCCCGGTCATTAACTCTCAAATCTCACAACTCAGGCGCCACACTCTTAATTGGTCCCGAGCGATTCGTCTTCCTAGTGAATCATTCCGTTTGTGGTGAATCACCAGCAGCGAATCCTTTGCCATTTGGTTTATTTCTGGACGCCTAATTGACCCCTGAGTGAAACAAGTGGATGAGTGACCTGATTGACGCTAACCCATTTCCGTGTTTGCTTTTATTCCCATCCTTATTATGTGTTTCAGTTAACAGCTATTCAGCCCCAGGGTCCTCATGAATTTATCATTTGTAGATTAAAAAACACAGAGGAGAAAAATGGGTGTTTATGTTGTGCTAGAGGGGGTCGTTTATGCTAATTCGGTTTTCAAGTCTCATTCATTCAACATATTGTTGCTTCTCAGTGGTGTCGGCCATAGTTCAGCTAGGGACGAGCCCTGGTGTAATCGAGGTTAATTTGTTGTAAGTGTTGACCACAGAGGATAGTCATTTCCATGACCTTGGTGCAACAGAAAATCCAATGACACAATATGAGCTTATAATAGAAACCAGTGGGCAGTTGCTGGAAACTACGGTTTTTCTAAAACATTGCCGATCCTTATGATTAGTGAATTAGTTTTCTTTAACATGCCTTTGTGGACCTTGAAGTTCAGCTGTTCATACTCCAAATAAAAGCAAGAATCAAAATAAGATGCTCTGGAGCAGCTGCACATGAGCTGGAAGTGTACCAGCTCCTTATCTCAGTAATGCTCTTCTGTCTGAAAGCCATCAAATGCTCACAGAAATGTGAACCGTACAACAGTAGAAGCTGTTACTGCAGGAGAGGGGGAGAAATGCATGGTACACTTCATTTTACAAGAAATGATGGCTGTGTAGGTGTCCACAAATTGACACGTAGTGTAACGTACAGTAGAAGTCAAAAGTAGAAGTGGAAAGTGTCTGGGAACTTCCTTCGGCAGTGGAAGTCAATAAGTCAGTATCGCCTGAATCCAAGTTGCAGTTGAAACAGTTGCTTCAACACCTGCCCATGACTGAGTGTGTTTTACATACAGGGAAATGCGCCTATTTTTATCTGTGGATGTTACCCATATGCCACAGATACGGCAAATAATTACGTTTGACGATTCCTTTCAATCCGTGTTCATTTTGATAATCACCGCTTTGAAATGGCACATTATCACTGATCTTCTGTAGCTAATGAATCCACTCCATATTCATAAACATGCGTCCCAGATGGTTGTCATGGCCGTGCGGTTAAATATATCTGTTCTTTCACACGTTCAGTGTTATATCTCTTCATTCTGCTCCCACATTTATTGCTTGTTTGAAGGTGATGGAGCATACTGAGCAAGAGAAAGAACGAGGCAGACCGCGTGTATGTGTGTGTGTGTGTGTGTATATATACATATTATTATATATATATTTTTGGTGTGAAATGTCTGTATGCAATATATGTACACATTTTATTTTTCTTACATGACAAAAATCCTGTGATTTAAATGTCTATACTTCTATATATTGTACATACTAAGTGAGGTGGGCTGGATCATGGAATGTATTTTGAATTATGCCCAACAAAACCTGTTGCGCAAAGAGATCTGGTTTAGAACGGACCACATGACATGGACTTCAAATCCCAGGATGTACTGCACAAGTTGGACTGTTTCTCTCGAGCTGAAGCAATGTTTGTATTCTATTTAAAAGGGAATTCCAGGGAACGTCTCAACAGATTTAAACTGTGAAGATATAAATGGAATCATTGGGTGTTTTGGTGTGAAATGGCTTATTATGGAGTATATGAACGTATTTTATTTTTTAAAGGATGATGACAGGAACCAGATACATTTCCTATGTAATGTTGGGATACTGATTTATTGGAAACATGGATAGAGTTATCATAAAACCTCTGGGTATTTTCTTTCCCTGCAAGCAATAGATATAAAAAATACGCATTTAGAGCCAAAACCTTATCTCAGATCAATAAAAAACAAGGTCTCAAACATCACATCCGCATATTTGTAACTATTTCAGGTAGTTCCTTGTTCTTAGAGTGCTTTTAGATCAGCATTAAACTCTGCAGACATCTGGTTCCTATCACCATAATTGAAAAAAAAATATAATAACTAGGCAGATTTCCCTAGAGCACACATTTAATAATGCAGAAATGTTTGAAAAAGGGTCTGGAGTTCCCCTTTAAACACACATGTCTACATAGACTTGACTCTCGTCCACCTTATTTTGTGCTCGTGTGTGTGTCTATATGTGTGCGTGCATGAGTCAGCATGTTAAATGGCGTATGACCCGAGGGCAGTGAGTTATACCTCCATCCTTTCAGTGTCACAGACGCCCAGGCACACAGACACACAAACATTGCTCATGTAAATCATCGTTTATCAAACGGACTGTCCTTGAATAGGCCTATATAAGAACATCCTTCTCCACCTTCCTCAACCACAGCAAAGCATGCTGGGTAATGTAGTGTTCTAGTAGCGTGGCATTAATGTAGCTCCCTCAGTTTTTAGAACATACTGAAGAAGTACAGACACAATTCCGGCTTCAGTGCTTGCTACTACTGTTTTTAGCAATGTTAATGTGTTTGTCCATTTATGTTCTAAGAGAAACAACAAAAACAGAGATTGTTTGCTGAGACCAATGTTTATTAATGTGCAGTTTAATAATGCCATGTGGCTAGAAAGGAATTAAAGCGTTACCTGTTATCTACATTAGCTTAGTAGCTACGGTACAAAGCTAAAGAAATGGCTGATGAATCATAATTTGGCTGACCACCTATGATTATAATTAAGGGGGGAAAGTGCGTAACCATTATTCCCCTTCACTGTAGATAAATAACACATTTATAAACCTTTCCTGGAGTCCTAGAGAGCGCATTTGGTCTCACAGAGAGTGGCTAGTTAACCCCCATCTCTTAGCTCTAGCTGGTGCTAGCTGGCTTTGGAGCTTGTCAGCTGATGTGACAGACCTGGCTTTTGTCAGTTGCTAATATGCCTATGACAGGGTTATGTTAGGCTTATGTGTTTGATATTTATGAATAAACATCAACAGCAAAATACCCCCACCCCCCCAAACCACATTCAACGTAACCCAGTTTGATTCCTGGCCTGAAGCTCGGCCAGACGGGAGTTAGCACTTTGGGGCTAAAGCACTCCTTCCACTGCTCATTAGCCCGAACAGGCTAACCTTGTCATGAAGGACAGGAGCAGGACACTCAGAGAATATTAAGGGAGAGTTTTCAGTTTTCTCAGAGCTATCTACTCACACTCAAGAAATCCTTTATCTCCACTGATCAAAGAAAATCCACTATTTAACATTTTTCAAATGCCATTATGTTGTCTACAAGTTATCGACGTATGTTGATAACAGTTAGTGAATACAAAAGCAGAAACCAATTAGCATTGTGCTAATTGCTGATATTTAGCTGCTGGGCTTTTATTAAAGGAATAGTTTGTAAAACAGCTATTGTTGCTAACAGTCAATGGAAAAACAATCACTGTTCAGTATGCCAATATCATGCTAAATGCTAATGGTATCATAATGGTAAATGAAATTGAACTGAACACGTAACATCATGCTAAACGCTGACCACTAGTTGCTTGGCTACTGTTAATGTAAAAGTTCAGTGTAAGCAGGCTATTAATTGCAAATTAAAGTGAACTGCCACAAATTAGCATGTGCCGATAGCTTTCCATAGCTGTATGGTATGTTTTTTTTCTGTCAGTGGACTGTCGGATATTTCCTATTTTGGTCTTAATTTACCTAGCTTTACTGAGAATTTCGTTTATAAAATCCTAGATAACATTGTCGGTCACTCACAAAACTGTGTGATTTTAATCAAAGCCTTAAACCAGTCTCTGTGTACATAGTATAAATATATACATATAAATATGTGATGAAAAATAAGGCTGAACAATTGATGTCACATTTTTGTGTATATATAATTGTCTGTATCTTAAAATCACAGAACGCATGAAGGATTTTTTGAATTTTTTTATTTTTATTTTTTTCATATTTGTTGATGCTTGATTAGTGTTTTTTTTTTTTTTTCAGCGTTTTATTTTGGATTTAAGTGCTTTATTGTTGCCTGTAATATTTTATGTGTTTCTGCTGTGAACTTCTGACACCAATGTCACTGTCAACACTGTTGCATTATAGAAACCTTTTTTTTTTTCAGGGTTTGTTTTTGTTGCAATATTGATTTATTATTGTTATTCAGTTTTTAATTAAAGTCTTTTCGAATTTAAAAAATAACCTTGAAGTGTAGCCTTGTCCCTCTGAAATGTGTTTTCTCCTTCCCGCAGCTTTTAAAAGGGTTTTTTTGAAGAAAGCTGCGAACGTTAGAACACAGTGTTCTCACCTGTCACAGATAACCCATATACAGCTGTCTGAACTTGAACACTTCTTAATGGACCGTTCCAGACAAAGCCCATTTAAACGCAGACGTGTTTATAAATAATTTGCTTTTGTTTTAACAGATTGAACTTGGTGGGGCCTGGTGTGTTAGCGGTGTGCTAATGTTCATTAACACATTGAGGTCATGGCTGTACTGTGTGACAGTTTTGCTCATGTGTGCACCTAGAAAAATTCTCTGCAAAGATAAATATTAATGTGCCTTTGCGAGTGTGACTACATTCCTGTTTCCTGTTTTTAAACGGGTACAACTTTGTCAGCGTTAGCCTTGCGTTGCTACTAGTACTATTGCTACAAGCTACGGTATACGGAAAATAAGCTAGAGGCTCTGTACACACTAAGGTTTGTTAACAGCCCTTATAATCGGTGGATTCATCTACATTAAAGTGCACATGAGCTTATGCTGAATGCCAAGAGTTGACTAGAGGGCTGTAAGCCGAATAAATGAGCTCTGTTCAATAGCATTTTATTTTGACTGTAACCAAAGACTACTAATCCAACCTCTGTACCTCACATCAATAATGTCTTGTGGCTAAATACAGTCATAACTTCACAGAAAAGTAGTTTCCCAAATATTAAAAGATGTTGAAGTCTGGCCTACGGTATGACCGATCCATTCCGACAGCATCAACTGTTTCTTTGTTTCTTTTACAAATGCGCTTCTTACAGCTGTGTTTTATAGTGGAGAATGTTGCTTTAGTCTCATCTTAAACAGCAATGAAAACACACAGCAGATAGGAATGTGGTTCTGAGTGTATGGGAGGAAAGCTCTTATCAGTAAAACACAAACACATTTGGCAGCTCCTTTTGGTTAAAGAATGACCCTTTGTTTGAATTACAGGAGCTGTCTGGTCAATATTTAATCTGAGAGATCACAAGACAAGGGAAAGGGTTGGGGAAGTTTGGTGTTTGTTTTGCGTTTGTGCTTGTTTAACAAACTCCTTCATGTCCTGGCTTTGTTTTATAATCAGTATATATTTATGTATGTGCTCACCTTGTTTCTCCGTTCATTGCCTACTTTATCAGCGCCATTTACGATATAGTTGCACTTTGTTGTTTTACAATTAATAGCAGTTAATTCTACAGTGGGTGGCACGGTGGCACAGCAGGTAGTGTCGCAGTCACACAGCTCCAGGGGCCTGGAGGTTGTGGGTTCAGTTCCTGCTCTGTGTGGGTTTCCTCCGGGTGACTGTCTGTGAGGAGTGTGGTGTGTTCTCCCTGTGTCTGCGTGGGTTTCCTCCAGGTGACTGTCTGTGAGGAGTGTGGTGTGTTCTCCCTGTGTCTGCGTGGGTTTCCTCCAGGTGACTGTCTGTGAGGAGTGTGGTATGTTCTCCCTGTGTCTGCATGGGTTTCCTCCGAGTGACTGTCTGTGAGGAGTGTGGTGTGTTCTCCCTGTGTCTGCGTGGGTTTCCTCCGGGTGACTGTCTGTGAGGAGTGTGGTGTGTTCTCCCTGTGTCTGCATGGGTTTCCTCCGGGTGACTGTCTGTGAGGAGTGTGGTGTGCTCTGTGGGGGTCCTGACAATTGAAGGGTTAAAGATGGCAGAACAACACTTTAAATTGCTAATCCACTTGCCAACATGTGTTTCTGGACTTGTGGAGGAAACCCACACAGACACAGGGAGAGCAGACTCCTCATCAACAGTTACCCAAGGTGGGATCTGAACCCACAATCCCAGGACACTGGAGCATCACTGTGCTTCCCAACATTTGGACTACAGTCTAATTTCAGAACACTAAAGTGCTCCTGTATGGTCAGTGGAGCTGATACATTGGACATTGAGTAGATACAAGGAGGTAGCTTTGTACTCTTCTTTTGTGTCTGCTTCCTTTGTGCTGAGTTCTCTTCTCACGGTAAAAAGATGTGTGGATTTGGATCTGAAGTAGTTCGATTTTGTCCTGATGGTGCAACACCAGCTTGGCGCAACTTACGTGATAGTTAGGTGTCCCACTTTCAGGCAACTCAAGTTTGAATTGGCAAATCCGTATGCAGGTGGAGTGCCTTGGGTCTAATCTACAGAGAAATGTCAGAGAAAAATAAGCAACTTGCGTTTAATGGTTGTTTTGACTGGAGAGGGAGTAAATGAAGGTTGTTACGTCTCAAATACAAACGAGATGTATGTTTGACCTCATGTCCTGAGACGTAACAAAAACAAAATGTGCGTGTTTGCGCGCACATCCCCACAGGCATTGAGCTCGTTGCGTTTTCTTGAGTCGTATGAATGCATTAGCAGGTGACCCTGTTTGAGCGGTGACGCTAAGGCTAATGTAACGACAGACTTTCCTTCCAGAAGCAGCTCTGTGCCCTACATTCTGTCCTTTTCTTCCCCGTCTTCTTTCGCTCTGTTTTCCAACTTGATGGGGTCAGAATCTGGCCACTTTTGGCACACTTCTACATGTCACTGTCGCCAAGAGTAAAAGGGTTATTTATTTATTTCCTTTTTTTTCTTTCTTTTTTTTTTTTTCTCCGGCCATTTAGCCATCTGCCTGCTCTAATTGCTTTGGATTGCAACCTGGCGTGAGGACCAGATGCCTTCTCTCTCTCCCTTTCTCTCTCAGTCCCTCTTCCATTCTCTCTCTCTCTGTCCCTTTCTTTCTCTCTCTCTCTCTCTCTCTCTCTCTCTGTCCCTCTTTCTTTCTCTCTCTCTCTCTCTGTCCCTCTTTTATTCTCTTTCTCTGTCCCTCTTTTATTCTCTTTCTCTCTGTCCCTCTTTCATTCTCTTTCTCTCTGTCCCTCTTTCATTCTCTCTCTCTCTCTGTCCCTCTTTCATTCTCTCAGTCCCTCTTTCATTCTCCTTCTCTCTCTCCCTCAGTCCCTCTTTCATTCTCTCTCTCTCTCTCAGTCCCTCTTTAATTCTCTCTCTCTATCCTTGTCTCTCTCCCTTTCTCACTCTCTTTAATTCTCTCTCTCTCAGTCCCTCAGTCTCTCTCTCTCTCTCTCTCTCTCTCTCTCTCTCTCTCTCTCTCTCTCTCTCTGTGTGTGTATATACAGTTATATTATAATGGGAAGCTCAACTGAATGAGTGTATTTTTAGAAACGATCTGTTGTCAGAAGATTGTGAGTTTGTTTCTTGATGGTGCTTTACTTGTCTGTGGCCCGAGTCCAAGAAACATTAATAGTTTTCTGTCTTTCTCTCTCCCTCTTTCTCCTCCTGAGTGAGTGCGATAGCCGTCCCTCGCCCCACCACTTCACACAGTTCTATTCAGTTCAAGTGTCTGTTAACTTTTAATACAGAATTAGCCGTTAGCGCTCTCCTTCAAGTGTGTTGAGCTCTGGTTGTGCTCAGAAGATGCTCGTGACAGTCTCCCAGGAAAGTAGAAGCTGGATATGTTTGAGTCTACAAACTTTTGACCGTATACTGTATCAGACAGTGCTGTAGTTTAGTTTTTTTTTTTTTTTCTTTCACGTGAAGCTGAACTGATGCGATTTGGCCCTACAGCTATGACACTCCTGTCATCAACAGCGCTAACAGTGGGGTGGACACACACACACACACACACACACACAGCTGGAGCTTGGCTAAGCTTGGCTCGTCTGGTCTTTCCCTGGCTCCAGCAGTATGACCCCCAGGCCAAGACATTATCTATAGATAACAGATAAAGAGCTGATCCGACCCCATGGGGATTTTAAACTGACCGTCGGGTCAGGACAGACGACGGATCGGCCCGGTGCTGGGGTCGTTACCATGGCGACCAGGCTTCCGCAACCTTTTAAGGAAATGGCATTTAAGGAGATGATAGGTTGATTAAGATGTATGGTAGTGGGGATCTATGATGATGATCTGCCACGTTGCCATAGCAACACTGTCGTATGGAAGTCTATATAATTATTAACCTCTTTTATGTCAATAGTTAATGGAATGAAGTGGTAAACAGAAATCACGAGTCACACTAGATATTTACAGCCCATGAAATATTCTGTTGGGTAAGATCTCCACCACTTAGCGTGATACAGTCCAATACGTGGCTAATTGGGCTGTTAGTGTTCTCCTTCAAGCGTGATGAGCCCCAATGACATGTTGGCGGCAGGAAGTGGTGTCTGCTCTCCGTCCCACGCAGCCTTGTGCTGTCTTACTTACTCCGATGTTGGTAGCATTGTGTGATGAGCGGAAATATGGGACTAAAAAAAACTCCAAAACATAAATAATTATACCATTTAACACAGTCTCATGACTTGCTGCATAGCGTACAGTTCCTCTGTAATGAGTTCAGAATGTTTGTCCTGTGCCGAGACGCTGCTAAAATGGGCATTTCCTGCAGGGGCTGCTGAAACAAAGAGGTCAACACAGAAAAGAGGGGTGGCATAAATTAATTAGTTCTGGAAATTTCAGCAAATGGTTGTGGCTAATGGGCTAATGTAATCCGCTAACGCTAATGCACTCCAAAAAGTAAACGAACAATACATTTATTTTACTTTGTTTATATTTCAAATTCTATTCGGTGCCGTGAGAAGAATCTAGTAGTGTCCTCGACCCTAAATGAACCACAGGAGGTGTCCACATTTAAAACAGGTTTGGTCCAAGGCTAAGAAAGTGACTGATTGCTCCTTTAAATATACATTCATCATCAGCACCACACAGCAGCCCAGTGTTTTCATAACGCCTTGAATTAATAATGGCGTAAATTCAGTACAGTACGACCAGTAAAAGGCAATTGGATTACATTTACACGCTTGCTCCTTTAGCCTTTATATAATGGAGTGCTGCACTGGGCCTTAGGGTCAGTGAGGCCTTTAAGGGCTCCTTTATCATAATCTGTCACTGGAGGAAAAACTCTCCACTTTTTCTTCTCTCTCCCCCTCTCTGTCACACAGGACGTGTAGTCGGGATGACTGATGCATTGTGGGAGATCACCCAGTGGTGATGCACATTTGGCCCACTGCCCCCTCTCTGTTGTGTCTCTCTCTCTCTCTCTCTCTTTTTTTTTTTCTTTTTTCTCTTTCACTCTTTTTTTCTCTCTCTTTCTCTCGCTCTCTCTCTCTCTCCCTTTCTATTTCTTTTTTTCCTCTCTCTCTTTTTCTCTTTCTCTCTCTCCCTCTCTCTCTTTTCTTCTCTTTTCTCTTCCTTTTTCTCTCTCGCTTTCTTTCTCTCGCTCTCTCTCCCTTTCTCTCTTTTTTCTTTTTTTCTCCCTTTTTCTCTCTTTCACCGTCTTTTTCTCTCTTTCACTCTTTTTTTCTTTCTCTCTCTCTGTCTCTCTCTCTCTCTCTCTCTCTCTCTCTCTCTCTCCCTGTCCCCCCCACCCTTGCAGCTGTCTGCTGTAGAAACTGGCACGGCTCGGCCCACCTGCAAAAGCAGAGCAGAGCAGATGAAAGGGATGAGATGACTGTGTCCGCTCAGAAAAATAAACACACACACACACACCTGGCCCTTTCACCCTCATCCCCACACACACACACACACACACACACATAACTAGATTCATCACTTGGAGACCTACCATATGGTTGCTATCATGTAGAATCCACGCTGTTGAGCACATTACATAATACACCCACTAAAGTCTGTAGTCTACTCAGTATTCACTGTCACGTGTGTAAATGTACATTTCATAGAATCAGTGTCCAGTGTCCAGTGTCCTGCTTTAAGGCACCACTGTGGACGTGAACGTTATTGTCCCCAGAGAAAATTCTGAAATGAAATGGGACGTTTCAGAGAACCGTGCCCGGTGCCAGTGGTTGGCAAGAGACTAATAGAACTCCTAGCAGTGGCCTTTGAAACAGTGGAAGTGCATTCTCTGGAGGAACGGGGCTCCATCCAAGACCTTTCTGAATGAGAACTAATCGTCCGACATCAGCCGCCGTTCAGAAAATCTGAGCTCTTTCAGACGAAAGTTTGACTGAAACAGCTGTCCACTAACTTTTGTCTTAGTGGTGTACACCGATCAGCCATAACATTATGACCACCCCCTTGTTTCTACACTCACTGCCCATACTCTCAGCTCCACTGACCAAACTCTGTTGCTCTGCATACTTTGTTGCCCACTTCACCCTGTTTGAATCTGCAGTGACTCTGACCTCTGACCTGGCGGGTGTGTGTTGTGCTCGTATAAGTGGATCAGACAGCAGTTCTGAACATTATAGGAATTTAACCCATTCATCTTCCACTGCTTTTAACTTCTGATAATCGGGGCACTGAAAACACACACAGCACCTGGGAGCCACCTCTACATCTGGGACGCAGCTTGGGGTAAGATTCTTGGCATCGAATGGGCACTTCAGCTGTGGGTTTGAGGGAGGAATCGCTGTTCCTGTTTTTCCTGCCAGAACTGGATCAAACCAGAACCTCCTCTGTCCCGAGCCTGTTTCTCTTACCTTTGGGCCAATGCTGCCACCCGTAATTAATTAAATCAAACCGTGACTGTTAATTTTACACTCCCTTCCTTATATAATAAGAATCTAATACGTTAGACCTCTAATATGTGGGCCTCCTGAGGGCCTGACCAATGGGAGAGCTCGATTAACTGTTTGTACCTGGATATTATGGGGGGGACAATCCTGACTGTATAATTTTCATTAACTACAAAAACATTGTGATTAATTATGATTAACTGCACACAACTATTCATCCGTGTTCATTAAAACGAATGAAGGTTCATTTCTGTGCTGTGTGTTAAAGCTGATTAATGTTCATTACATTAGAATCCGTCATCACAGGGCTCTGATTAATGCAGAGCTAATGAGGTTTTATCAGATTTTTGTGACGGAGATCCCCTCTGAAACAATGTACAAGGCTTATTTTCCCCCACTGTCTGTGTTTCCTTCTTCTCTTTCTTTCTCTTTTCTTCTCTTTTCCACTTGTCTGGCCCCTCCCCTCTTCTCCTCCGTCGCTCTCTTCTGGAGTGTTGGTGATGAAGGGATGTGGATGAATGAGTGCGGGATGGGCTGAAATAATCTGTCTGACAGCGTGGTAGGGTTCACTCCTCTCTCTCTCTCTCTCTCTCTCTCTCTCTCTCCCCCTTTCCACTCCTTTGCTGTTCTTTTCTGCTCTGTGAGTTCAGACTCAGTCCAGAGAGCAGAAACATTAGGACTGGACACTCCGTCCAATCGAATCCTGTACAACACACCGCACAATGCGCTTCTCCAGATTCTGTGAGTGTAGACTCAAGGCTTCTTTGTAGTCGTGTGTGAAGACTCACATAAACGTCTCTAACGCAGGTGTTTGCGTATTTTAATGTAATGTGAACATGTGCACTAGGGGGCAGCACCCACACTTCAATGTTTAAATGAACAACAAAGAAGAAAGTCCTGGGCTTTATTGTACAAACAGAAAGGAAGCAGGAGAATTCTGGGAAAAAAACCCCTGAAAAAAAAGACATCTGAGATAGTTTGGGTCATAGCTGTTTTCTGTATAACTCTGGAATATTACAATAATGTGTGTGTGTGTGTATATATATATATATATATAAACAATGTCTTACCTCACTCCCTAGGTACACACTCCCAAAACAAACGGCAGCCAACTCACTGGTGAAATATATATACTGTGTTACAAAAACTTTACAAAACATAAATCTACAGACAGTAGCCAAAAGGGGAAAAACAAACTCATGGTCGAAGTAGTAAAAGCACAAAGTCAATACCAAAGAAACACACACAATTCAATATACACAACAAAATCACAAAAAGCACAGAGCACAAACACGGCTGGCTATATTTTTAAAAAGTTATTTTTTAAATACATTTTTCCACAGCTTAAAAAGCACAGTAGAAAAAGAGATTCACTGTTTATCTAACTGTATACTCACAGTTTTACAGCGTCTCCTTCGGCAAAGAACCCGGACAAAAGGTCATTTTAGGCCAAATCTGGAAACCCGTTTACACCGCAAGTCATATTCAGTCAGTCAACTACTCTACTGCATAAATGGAAAACACACCAACACACATGAATACACACACACACACACACACACAAACAAACACTGGAGCAGAAAATGTATATTGAGTCAGTGGAGTTGTTAGGAGTTTTCCTCTTTCTGTGCAGTGTGTATGGCTGAGGAAATAGAGATGCCTGATTAGGGGTGTAATGTTGCAGTGCGATGCAATGGACTGGTTGTGTGTGTGTGTGTTTGAGAGATATTAGGCAGGTTGAGCTGGAGGGGAAAATCTGTAACACTTGACCTGTTTCACTGAGTCACAGAAAGAATGTGAGAGAGAGAGAGAGAGCGAGTGAATAGATGAAACTGGAAAAAAGGGTAGTGGGGCGAGAGCAGATGAGATTTGAGAGGGAGGGAGAGAGTGAAGGAGAGAGAGAGATGATGGAGAAAAAGAACAACAGCTGGGGAAGCCAGCGGGCAGAGAGATGGTGCTCAATTTCTCTCTCTCTCTTTTTCTGTCTCTCTTTCCCCTCACATTCACATCTGTGTCCCTGTTGTCTTTCATTCTCTCTTCTGCGTTCTTCCTTGCCTTTCTCTTTTTTCTTCCTTATCTCTCCTCTCTTGCTGTTTGCCTCTTTTCCTCTCTCACTCTGCATATTGTTCACGCAGTGCGTGTTAATGTCTTGTTTTCTGAGAGTGTGTTTTGTCTGCTTTGATGATCACGGTGCATATGTTTGGTCTGTCTTCATTTATCTGCTTGGGTTATAGACGAAGGGAAACGTATACTTGGGGTTTACTTATTGAAAAAGGGGCCAGTGCTGAGGGGCCTCTGACCACAGGGTAGTGTTGGACCTGTGCCCAAAAAAGGTACCAAATTCTCTCTTTACTCTGTGTATTGAGATCACAGTGGTTGCGTGCTGCTGTAAGTGGACGGTGTTTACCCGGAGTAACTGGGGTCATGGCCAGGCCCACTCCCAAATCTCCTACAGTGTCCTACAGTGCCGACCTGGGGCCCAAATAGAGCTCAGTGACATTCTAAGCTTAAACTCACCGTTCTTCATTAGGCTTGACATCCAGAACAACACACACCACTGATCTATTTTATACCACTTACTCATCTGACTATATCTGGCCTGTGCTGATCTTCTCATATGACTCTCATATGAACTGTTTGTAGGGGGTAGGGATGTGGAAATGCATAAACATTACGCCGTGTACGTATATTACCAGTCAAATGTTTGGACACGCCCACTCAAGGAGGGCCATTTTCCACATGTTGTGAATGTACAGCACCAGTCAAAGGTTTGGATCTTCTCATTCAATGAGAAAGTGTTCTCCCTGTGTCCGTGTGGGTTTCCTCCGGGTGACTGTCTGTGAGGAGTGTGGTGTGTTCTCCCTGTGTCTGCGTGGGTTTCCTCTGGGTGACTGTCTGCGAGGAGTGTGGTGTGTTCTCCCTGTGTCTGCGTGGGTTTCCTCCCACAGTCCAAAAACACATGTTGGTATGTGGATTGGCGACTGACTCAAAGTGTCCATTGGTGTGTGTGTGTGGTGCCCTGTGAAGGACTGGCGCCCCCTCCAGGGTGTATTCCAGCCTTGCACCCAATGATTCCAGGTAGACTCTAGACCAACAGTGACCCTGAACTGGATAAGCACTTACAGATAATGAATGAATGAATGAATGAATGAATATGGAAGACATTAAAACTATGAAATTATGTAGTAAACAAATAAAAGTTAAACAACGTCAGCTACATGAGGTCGTCACCTGGAATGGTTTTCAGTGAACAGCTGTGGCCTCGTCAAGAGTTAATTTGTAGAACCGCTCACCTTCTTAATGTGTTTGAGACCGTATCTTGAGATGTGCAGAGTCAGTAGGGACTGGTACACAGTTCTATACAGTGACTAGCCCTATTCTACTAATGAGAAGATGTGTCCAAACTTTAGACTGGTACTGTATAATGTAGAACCCCGTTTTTAATCCCAAAGTTATGGGTCGGTGTTCTACCAAGGTTGGGGGCTTTAAACGTCTCGTGGGTTACTCTTGGTATTGGGCTTGGTGTTTTTAGGCTCCTCTGTGGCTGCGCTAGGGCATCCCATGTGATTCCTTGAATTCTAACATGATACACTGAATCTTTCAAATACAAGTCTAACGCACTGTAATAATCTAAATGTGTTGGATAATTATTAAAGAATGGTTTTGTAAGGCATTCCAAAATACAGCATAATCAAAACGTTTCATGACACACTGAATCGGTTCATAAAGAAATGATTCACAAATGAGTCACTGAACCTAAACATATTGCCTTCACAGATGTAGCCCCCGAGTGGGAGGCTTTTCTTGTTATTGTCCTTACATTCTTTGTGCTGGGGACGAACTTGTTTATGTCTCTGTGACCTGGAAGTGTGACCTGTTGAGTGGATGGCTGTGAAAGCTCAGGATTATAAGGAATGCATTGTTTGAAACAGGCCAGACAAGTTTGCTGGCATTTGGTTTCAGTAGCTAATCTTTTTTTAAAAATTTGTTTCGCCATATGAGCTTACGTCACTGAATTCCAAAATGTTTTGCTGCATTTGCATGACTGTCCCACAGTTACTGTCCTATGAATGGTTTGGTTTAGTTTCATTTATTTATTTGTTTATGGAAAACAGCAAAATTGTTATTAATAACTAAAATAACTGTGTATTATTATCTGGAAATTCCGTATAGAGTCCATAATGCTTCATAAATGCCTTTACAAATGTAATACTTAATACCCTATAACTACATAGCGTAAAGTTATATTCATAGGAACGATTTATACCCAGAACCTTTATACCCTGTTAGTGTTTACAGTGTGCTTATTAAATGATGTTATTAGTTCGTCACCAATTTTTACCCAAGTTCCCCTCAATGAAACTCAATATTCATTCATAATTAAGCTTCATATTGACTACTTATATTGTTTAGAATGAATGAAGTAAATTATATTTGTACTAAGTCTGTGAAATAGTGGAATACTAACGTGATATTTGCTAAGAATGCTAAGAATACTAACGTGATATTTGCTAAACTGTCTACAACAAAAATAGATGTTATATTATTGAAAACGAGCTTCTGAATGTTGTCTAGATATTTCCAGTGAAGCCTGACTCACAGAGTGGAAACAGTGAGTAATTGTCGTCTGAATGTAAATGTCTGACTCGTGTTAAATGGGTGTGTAGCCTCTGTGTCGAGGTTTGGTTGATTATCTTATGGAGACACTTGCCTGGATGTGAACATTAGCCTCAAAGGAAGAAGTACTACTTCCTCATTCCAGACAAATAAGAGCTGTGAAGCAAAACAGCAACAAATAAATAAATAAATAAATAAATACATAAATAAAAAAGTAAATGACATGGTTAATTTATGTGTTTCGTGGATTTTTTAAAAGTGAAAATAAACATAAACCTTTACAGGAAACAAAATGAACTATAGTATTTTTCAACTGATACCAAAGCAAAGATATTAAATGTCCTGTAACATTTTCACAACAGATAATCAGTACGTGTGCAGACCTATCTTCTTGTTTACTAGTTTTATATATTTGACTATGGCCACCCAAACTTTCACATTAGCTAAGATGCTAATAAAGCTAACACGTACCGAGGATACAGTTATAATACTATAGCTAGCATTGTGCACGTTAGCATTGTACTGAAACACATTTTATTTTTTTATTTCTTTTTCATGCAAAGCATGTGGATGTGGCTTTGGAGCCTACTCACTCATTCCCACGTTTTAGAAATCTGAAGTTGCGCCGCAAGCAAAGGCTGTCCACAAAAGTTACTTTATTGAGTTTGTCATTTAAAGTGAAGAAACAGTCGTGAACAGGTGCTCACAGAAACATTCACAGCCTCCAAGAGATGTTGATTTAGAAGTCACAGAACATTTGAGAAAAAAAAAGGACCTACAAGGATTCCTGTTCCTCCTCATCTATATACAATGAGCCTCGAAGACAAGGACTCCATTGTTAGTCCCTGCATGTACTTGGGATTTTAAAACTCTCGGTCCCTCAGGTGAGACAGTGTTTAAGGGACAGATCGTTCTCACTGGTCAGTGTTCGGTCAGACTCTTGATCGGCCTTTGGTTAATGTCTAGAGACTGAAGTGTGACACGCTTCAGCTTTTAACGCAGAAAAGCAACTCATGCGATATCTTGGGTTAAAACTCAAGGACGCTGAGGAATGACTTTTGGATGATCTCCAGAAATGGGCAGATGTTAATATGCTATGCACACATGTTATAGTAAACATGGTAATGGGTTCTTTAATGGCACACCTGGGCATTTCACGTGTAAAATGATAGAGACGGTAGTATCTTCATTAATTTCTGTGATATATAGGCTTTTAAAAACGTTGGTTTTGCCTTCAAACTAGAACACATTGCACCAGTAAGACCATGTGCATCCAATGGTTCAAACATTGTGTCCTGAAGGCGGTGCCGTGTATCAGGACGACAATGCACCAATACACACAGCAAGACTGGTGAAAGATTGGTTTGATGAACATGAAAGTGAAGTTGAACATCTCCCATGGCCTGCACAGTCACCAGATCTAAATATTATTGAGACACTTTGGGGTGTTTTGGAGGAGCGAGTCAGGAAACGTTTTCCTCCACCAGCATCACGTAGAGACCTGGCCACTATCCTGCAAGAAGAATGGCTTAAAATCCCTCTGACCACTGTGCAGGACTTGTATGTCATTCCCAAGACCAACTGACGCTGTATCGGCCGCAAAAGGAGGCCCTACACCACACTAATAAATTATTGTGGTCTAAAACCAGGTGTTACACTTTTGATGTATTGAGGATTTACGCTTTAACGGTAACATTCATTATCTCTTCTAAACAGCCGTTATAGACTCTTTTTGCGTTGATGTAGTATTCAAAACTATGAATAGTGGTCTTCGTTGAAGAGCATCCAATTTTATGTTGACCAGCTCCTTAGATCACCTTGGTCATGGGATTGGTTGCAGCCCCATCGTTCTTTCTTGTGTCCCGACCTGCACTTTGCCGGATGTTTCTGTTACACTGTGACAGTTTAAAGGGATCCTACCCTAAGATGACTATCAAGATCAGATAGCAGTTGAAAGCAAAGTAGACTTGCTGTCATACACAGTTTACACTAAAAAACTGCACTTCTGTGTAACTCACCAACACTTTCACACTGGTTTATAACTTGTTTTGCAATAGTAAGGAAGTAATATACACTTGGACACTTTGATCTGCGCTGGGAAATTTACTTGCGCCAAGGGGGAATTTCCATAGACAGTTAGCAACAGGAAGGCTATCCTTCTCACTCATTTTCAACCATATCGTATTCCAACACAAATCTAGGCGTAATTCTGCTTCACACGTGGACACTGAACCCATTACACCATAGATCCATTTGTGCCATAGATATGCAAGTGGCCTTGACCTGTTATTGCCAGAGACCCATTAAAATGTAAGACCTGTTACTGACATAGACTTGTTAGTTCCGTAGATCTGGAAGTGCCATAGGATACTTAGCACCATGTTATACTGCCATATGTCTGTTTTTGCAAGTAGAGCACTTTGCATTACATAACTCTGCCATTTTGTATAATTTTCCATGTACAGTTATCCCTCGTTTTTGGCGGGGGATGCGTTCCAAGACCACCCGCGAAAAACGAATATCCGCGAAGTAGAGGAAAGTTATTTTTGTTATGTATTTAACGAGTATTTGGACTTTTAAAACCCCCCCTGTTACTGTTAACAACCCACCCTTTGCATTAAACAGTCGTTCTATAATGTTTTTCAGCTGGAACTACATGTGATATCCTACCAGTTTCTTTAATAGAGTCATTCCTAAGCTGTGAAGTAAATTTCACTCGGATGTGGACATGAACAATGCATGTACTGTACGTAAGAAACACTTACGTTTTTCCTAGATTTTCCCTCAATATCCGTGATGAAACGGCCATAAGGCTCCTTGAAAAAACCAGCGAATCCGCGAAAGTTGAACCGCGAATTAGCGAGGGATTACTGTAGTCAAATCATTCTTCAAATATCAACCTGTTGCCTACAGATATTTAACAACCACCAGTTTTTAATCCACTGAAAGACAAGGACTAGAAGTCCTCCTCATCTTTTTTCACCCATAGCTATTTAATGCTTGGTATCTAAACCATTTCCTTTTTTTTTCTTGTCCAAGCCTTGGTAACATGTTCTGTTGTTTTGTCCACCTGGGGCATCGCGGGTGTTGGCTACCATGTCTGACAGGTCCTTGTAGGCCCCAGCCTTTGAAGCCTTTGGCCACGTGTTTGTTTTCCTGCCATTTGTGACATTTCCCCCGTTCACAAGTGACTGGTGCCAGCTAATCTCAAAACCTAACACGGTTTCACCTTAAATAAATGTATAAATCTCCTCAGCACAGCCATGTCGGGTCGCGTCAGCATTGAGAATGCCTCCAGTGGCTTTACCTAATGTACCATGACAGTAGCCTGTTCTGACAGGAGCCCAGAGAAAACGGGTCTTTGTGAACGGGCCAAAAAGCTCTCCTCTTTTATCTCCGTCTTCCTTGCTGAAGATGAACATCACAGGCGCCATGATGCGTTTCTCACAGAGAGACTCACATCCTTTCAACAGGGTGGTTTAGTTGATCCCTGTCTCAGAAGAATGTGTATGTAAGTGGAAGAGTATAAAGTCATGCCTGGGGCTTGCTGTAAATTGTGTGTTTTTAGGGATTAAATTACATTTCAATGCTATGACCTTTCGACTTTGTGTTCTCAGCCTGTTTCCATATAAAAGATGTATTCAGTCTTTCGGTTTTGAGTAAAATGATCAAGGTCATGTCCAATCCATGCACTTGACTTAAAAATAAAATGCTTAGATTACTGCTAAAATACTGTGTTGGGTTCCAGATTGTTGCTAAATCAAGAGACCTTGAATTCAGGTTGTGAAGATTGGAAGAGGCTGAAACATCACCGCCCAAAGGTTGTGATTAAATTATATCCCCCTCCCATGGGCGCAGTAAGTCCAAGTCCCTGTAGACACCCATTAAAATGAGTGAATTCAGGTACGTCACAGTGTGCTGATCCTTGATGCTCCATTGTGCATGTGGAGATTGTACATTCTCCCAAAATCACCAAGCTAAAAGCCAAGAGTCTATCCAGCTCTGAGCTCTGAAAAAGTGGAATTGCATTCTCCAGAGAGATGGGACTCTATCTAATATCTTGGATTGAGTTGGAGTGGATCTAGAACTAATCATCCATCATCAGTGCCTGAGCTCACTCATGCTCTTTAGGCGGAACATCCTTAGATTTTCACAGAAATGTTCCAACCTGAAATCAAAGCCCTCCCCAGACGAGTAGACTATAGGACGGAGCCGTAGCAGTAGGAGCGCTGTTCCGACAATTGCCATTGAGCATAATGACATTAGGCACGGCAAACTGCTCCAGATCCTAGCATTTTTTTTTTTACGAATGCTATTTCACAGTTGAACATCTGTGTCCCCAACTGGTGCACCTTAAACACTTGGATGTATAGCGTAGGTTCATATTAAAGCGAATGTGGGAGCGTTAATCAGAATGCAAGGCTCTCGTTTTCCGGCGGGAATTTCTTATTCGCTCTCGAGCTGCCGTCACCCTGGAGACCGTCAGCCGTGTTGTCTGTCTGGGAGACGTCTGTGTCTGTGGAAGCGCTGATATGGGCGTAGCAGGGGGAGATGGAGTGATATATTGATATTGGATTCCTGCTGGTTTTGATAAGCCTATGTTTTGAAGCTGAACGTAGAACGTTGAAGGTAAAAGCACACCTGATGTTGTGTTGATTGATTATGGCACTTCACTCGCTGCCTATATTGCGGCTGAGTTTTCAGGGAGGATTTTATGAGCGTCTGAGCTCGGGAAAGACGAGTGAGAGTGTGCAAAAGAGAGAAGGAGAGTCATCCACTCCGCATTAGAGGCCTGTAGGGATCACTAAGTCACATAGAAATCCATTAACAGAGCCGCTGAGAGCATCTTTTCATGGTTATTAGCGATGGAAGCGTTCTCTCTCAGCCCAAGTATGTTTAGTTTGACTCGTTATGTGTTGTGGCTCCTTTGAGAGCCACCATGAGAGAGAGAGAGAGAGAGAGGGAGACGGAGAGAGACAGACACCAGGGTGGTCTTATGTGTGTCTATAACAGGCTTTCCATGGTCACCTCCTTTTTACTCATCCCTCTGGCTGTATATGCAGATTGACTGAGTCTTCTAATCCCACTCCGGCGCTTAAATAACCCCTCCAGCTACTCTCTCACTCACACACACACTCCTCACTTACTCACAGCTGTGTGTACCTATTTACAAAAGTAGTCATAACGTCTTCTCCTTTAACCACCACATGACCTCCTGAGACATACTGAGACAAAATATGTCTGCAACGCCACTTTGCCACAGTAATGTTTTTTCAGGACATTTACAGTCTTAAATTGCTCAAATAAACCGCTATTTCTGTCAGTTTTAAGTCATTTATTCACTGCCAGCCACTAGCTGTGGCTTCTATCACAACTGGGTTCAGCGCAGTGGGAGGAGAACACTAACTGCTCATCTGTAATTGTGTTATGTTAGCGGACATGCTTGCGTTGACTAGCATTATGCTGAGTGATGGGGGAGAGGGAGAGTTATGAGAACAGCCTAAGCAGTAATGTAGGCTTTAATGCTCATGCCAAAAAAGCATTGGCGTGCGAGCAAGAGAGAGCGAGTGAGGAGAGGGAAGATGAGGAACACTGCAGGTGAGGAAAGGACACAAGAGAATATTACTGCATGACATTAATCAATGGAGGATGCATACACAAAAGACCAATTACACTCTTTCTCTCTCTCTCTGTGCTGTCTCCACCCCCCACCCCCCTGCCGCATCTATTTATGTTTTCAATTCAGTTCAATTTACATTTAACTGTGCATAGCAGAATGTAATTATTTATAGCAACAGCAACGCTAACATTTAAGTCATATGCATTTGAGTGCGGCGGCATGGTGGCACAGCAGGGAGCATCGCAGTCACACAGCTACAGGGACCTAAAGGTTGTGGGTTTGAGTCCTGCTCCGGGTGACTGTCTGTGAGGAGTGTGGTGTGTTCTCCCTGTGTCTGCGTGGGGTTTCCTCCGGGTGACTGTCTGTGAGGAGTGTGGTGTGTTCTCCCTGTGTCTGCGTGGGTTTCCTCCGGGTGACTGTCTGTGAGGAGTGTGGTGTGTTCTCCCCGTGTCTGCGTGGGTTTCCTCCAGGTGACTGTCTGTGAGGAGTGTGGTGTGTTCTCCCCGTGTCTGCGTGGGTTTCCTCCGGGTGACTGTCTGTTAGGAGTCTGTTGTGTTCTCCCTGTGTCTGCGTGGGTTTCCTCCGGGTGACTGTCTGTGAGGAGTGTGGTGTGTTCTCCCTGTGTCTGCATGGGTTTCCTCCGGGTGCTCCGGTTTCCTCCCACAGCCAAAGTCACACAGTCCAAACACATGTTGATAGGTGGATTGGCGACTCAAAAGTGTCCGTAGGTGTGAGTGAATGTGTGAGTGTGGGTGTTGCCCTGTGAAGGACTGGCGCCCCCTCCAGGGTGTATTCCCGCTTTGCACCCAATGATTCCAGGTAGTCTTTAGACCCACCGCGACCCTGAACTGGATAAGCGCTTACAAACAATGGATAAATGAATGGATGGATCTTTGAGTGCAATTTTTAGCATCCCAGTTAGATTTGTAATCATTTGAAAAAAATGTACCTTCACTGCACCAATGATCTTCAAAATAACATTATAAGCTCATTTAATGGTGTGTACCCTCAAAAAGTTTGAAAGTCTTATTACGACGTACTTATTATAACAGGTTAGAACTCAATCTAAATTTGCATCTCCTTAGATACACATTCAAAGTATTCAGTTGGCATATGCAAAATTAGGCGTCTGAGCTTTAAAAATCAGTGCCAGCACTTAATGCTCAATGAGTTCTAGGTGTGTAAGATTAAGCTTGCCGTTCGGTTTAGCGAGGAAGATAGGCAGTCTCAAGTAGTCTTCCAAGAGCAGCTAAGATGGAATCAGGAAAACAGCAGTCGGAGGACCTCAAAATGAACACACTTGCATTCCATAAAGCTAGAGAAGGTTGTGAATATGTCAAAGTGTTTTGGGATAACAACAGCGACCGTGAAGAGCAGAGAAAGGTGGGCACATGAAAATGCTACCAAGAAGTACCTAGAAAAAGAACTGAAAGAAGGGATTAGAAAACAAACAGCCAACAACTGAAGGGAATCAAAGTGAAGCACGTTTCCCACGAGCCTGTGTTGCGTAGTAGAAACGTAGGAAGGAATTACGGAGCATGTTTAAAGTCAAATTATCACGATAGGTGAATTTTGGAACGACGCTATGTGGCCCCACGAGAGCCAAGTTGAATTTAAGATCATAACGTACACTGCTATGTGTGGTGAGAGAAAAGCTGTGAGGAGAACAGTGGGGTGCATGTCTGCATTAAGAACTGGAGCTCTACAGAATGAAAGCAAGCATGATGCAGGCCTGTATCAGTAGTTTTAAAAGTAATGCTCCCTACCACAAGTCAAAAAGCTAAGAATGAAGCATGGATGGATCGTGCAATGAGACAGTGATCCAAAGCATGGAGCACGTCGACTGAGGCATTGTTTGAACAGAAGGTGAGAGTTTTGCAATGGCCTTGTCTACAGACTGGAATATAATAGATAGGCTGTGGATAGATTTGAAGAAAGCAGTACATGCCCCGACAGCCCATCAATCTGGTAGAACTGGAGCAAAATACTGCCAGCGAGAATGGGCTAAAATTA
Source organism: Hoplias malabaricus (assembly GCF_029633855.1). Taxonomy (NCBI): domain Eukaryota; kingdom Metazoa; phylum Chordata; class Actinopteri; order Characiformes; family Erythrinidae; genus Hoplias; species Hoplias malabaricus. Next base: position 6,845,479 of record NC_089809.1, read on the forward strand.
TGCCTGGGAGGATACGAAAGCTGCTTTGAGTTTACCCACAGATATTGAAGGAGATTATAAAGGCAAAGAGTGGACATACGAGACTTCCTGTGATATATTCTTAAGGTATGTTTAGGGAAATCTGAATTCTCTTTAAATGTTGTGTTGCTTAAAGACGACATTCTTTATGTTTATCAAACAATACTTTTTATAAAATTCTGAGGATGTAGTTTTACCACTAGTTCTCAAGTCTGTTTGCAGGATCAAAACCGGTCTAATGTGTTTTACGAAGCCCCATTGTCAGTAAATGGCTAAGAAAAAAAAACAAAAACAAGCGTCTCAGTCTGGAATGCTAGGCATTCTCTCTCTGCTCACAGCTAAGAAAAGCATGAACCGAGATGAGGATATTGCTTTATTCATGCTCCATGGGTGGGCAATATTGACTTATTTTTGCTGTTTCAGATCACTTAAGGTGGAAATGTCTTCAAAAGTGGGAGACGGCTAACCTCATCAAAGTAAACGCAGACCGAAAGTGTTACAAAACTAATCAACTCAAGTTGCAAATGAGTTTCTCAAAAAACCTACAGACAAGTTAATATTCTTCTGCTCAAACATATCATTCCACCTTAAAATACCCGGCACTTCTGAACATAAATAAACCAGAAAGAACAGTGTTTCCCCACAATTGTAGATGTTCCCTTTCAAATACCTTCCCCTGACTCATTTTTTCATTATAATTAAAGTAAGAAGATGCAACCCTTTGCAGTCAGTTGTATGCACCCCTCTCTCTGTACAGACATGTAAGGGCCTGGGTTTCGTCCCCGTTTCAGTCCCACCTCTTAGACTGTGACTTTGCACTAATGAGTGAAAGAGTGGTATGCTTGCTAATGGAGTGTTGGAGTCAGAGCCATAGTGTGTGCAAGCAGCGGTTGGTTTTAAATGGGTGTGTGATATTCAGAGACATTGGCGGGGTGTTTTCTCCCCTCTGTGGCCTGTGGTTTGGATGTGCAAGGATGTTTGGAATACTTGCGCTAACACAGGCATGCGCTAATGTTACAGCCAGAGCTGTGTTTGAGAGGATCTGGGCACGTTTTTAGGAACTGTGGGAATCAACTGTATTCATTTAAGGATATTTCAACAATTAAATCAGTTGTAACAGTATTTGATATTTGTTCAATAAAGTATTTAACATTGAAAGAGACTGTTATGGAAAATATGAATTAATCTGTGTGTTAATTGAGTCAGGTAGTGTCTCTGTCATACAGCTAGCGACAGGGTTCTGGGGTTCTGTTTTCAAACTCTGTCTCTCCCTGTGTCTGAGTGGGTTTCCTCCGGGTGACTGTCTGTGAGGAGTGTGGTGTGTTCTCCCTGTGTCTGCGTGGGTTTCCTCCAGGTGACTGTCTGTGAGGAGTGTGGTGTGTTCTCCCTGTGTCTGCGTGGGTTTCCTCCGGGTGACTGTCTGTGAGGAGTGTGGTGTGTTCTCCCTGTGTCTGCGTGGGTTTCCTCCGGGTGACTGTCTGTGAGGAGTGTGGTGTGTTCTCCCTGTGTCTGCGTGGGTTTCCTCCGGGTGACTGTCTGTGAGGAGTGTGGTGTGTTCTCCCTGTGTCTGCGTGGGTTTCCTCCGGGTGACTGTCTGTGAGGAGTGTGGTGTGTTCTCCCTGTGTCTGCGTGGGTTTTCTCCCGGTGACTGTCTGTGAGGAGTGTGGTGTGTTCTCCCCGTGTCTGCGTGGGTTTCCTCCGGGTGACTGTCTGTGAGGAGTGTGGTGTGTTCTCCCCATGTCTGCGTGGGTTTTCTCCGGGTGACTGTCTGTGAGGAGTGTGGTGTGTTCTCCCTGTGTCTGCGTGGGTTTCCTCCGGGTGACTGTCTGTGAGGAGTGTGGTGTGTTCTCCCTGTGTCTGCGTGGGTTTCCTCCGGGTGACTGTCTGTGAGGAGTGTGGTGTGTTCTCCCTGTGTCTGCGTGGGTTTTCTCCGGGTGACTGTCTGTGAGGAGTGTGGTGTGTTCTCCCTGTGTCTGCGTGGGTTTCCTCCGGGTGACTGTCTGTGAGGAGTGTGGTGTGTTCTCCCTGTGTCTGTATGGGTTTCCTCCGGGTGACTGTCTGTGAGGAGTGTGGTGTGTTCTCCCCATGTCTGCGTGGGTTTTCTCCGGGTGACTGTCTGTGAGGAGTGTGGTGTGTTCTCCCTGTGTCTACGAGGGTTTCCTCTAGGTGCCGCTTTGCATTTCTTGTTTCTTCCCGCGGTCTAAAAACACATATTGGTAGGAGGGATAGGCTACTAAACAGTGTCCATAGGTGTGAATGTGTGAGTGTGTGTTGCCCTGTGAAGGACTGGCGCCCCCTCCAGGGTGTGTCCCCACCTTTGCACCCAAGTGTGTGATTGTTAATATCTGTAGGCTCCAATGGTGTGTATATATATATATGTATATTTATATATATTTGATTCGGAATAGTGCCAAAGTAATGAAACAAAACTGAACTGAATCAGACCTCATGATCTCATTATGCACTGAATCATGTTGCTGTGTGGTCACCGATTTACTCTCAGTAGGAAAACACAGGAATTACTGGGCTCTAGCGCTTGAGTGCTCTCTAATGGAGCTGAAGGGTTCTGAGTTAACAGGTAAACAAGCCCATACTTTCTCTCTCTGTATCACACACGCACACACAGACACACACACAGACACACACGCACGCGCGCACACACAGACAGTGTAATTGGGGTAATGGCTCAGTAATAGGGAGGTTGTTGGTTCAGAAGCTGTTTGGGCCGTGGGCGAATGCTCTCACACACACATCTGCATCTCAAACACACAGCTGCCTCCAGAGCACACTCTAAGACACCAAAATCATAACGAGCTCCACTGCAGCTGTGTGTATGTGTGTGTGTGTGAGAGCATTGTGAGTAGAAGTTAATAGGGTTAATGTAGTGTGTGTCCTTGGGGTCAGTAGTAGTAGAGCTAAAACTCCACACACTTGTTTGTTTTTATACTGTGTAAGGACATATTTAACGGTAAAGTTAATGGACATCTCGGCCAACGTTTCCTCTTTTATTCCCTTTACAGCTTCGGAGAAGGCCTTGTGCCTTGTAGGTACTGATGTTAGATCAGTTATGGCACTCCAGATCTTTCCAAACATGTATTCAAAGGTGCTCCAGCTCCCCGAGAACACAGTTATAACCCCTCTTGATCATCCTTGGCATTAAGAATCATGTGCAGCTGCTCCAGAGCATGCAGAATGGGCATCTAGACTAATTCCCTAATTATTAGAGGTGTCTACATAGTTGTATACGTCTGAGTCATTGTAGAAGCTCATTAGAGAGTCACGGCAGCTGAGGTGTGTTTAGGTAGAAACATGGACTTTACAACATCAAAAGCCTCCTACTTGGTTCTTTTGTTTAGTTCTGTTTTTTCTCTGGATGTGCTGCAGAGTTGGGACAGCTCTTCTATGATATTGTTGCATAATTAGGGCCTGGAAATATACGAAAACCAAGATAACACACACACTCCTTTTAATGAAGCTTTAATGAAGTCAGCTCTCTCACAGCTTGTAATGAGCCTTGATTAAACTTTCAGAGGTATTAAAACCTCTCTCTCTCTCTCTTTCTCTCTCGCTCTCTGTCTCGCTCTCTGTCTCTCTCTCTGTCTCTCGCTCTGTCTCTCTCTCGCTCTCTGGCTCTCTCTCTCTCTCTCTCAGTCTGTCTCTCTCTCTCTCTCTCTCTCTCTCTCTCTGTCTCTGTCTCTCTCGCTCTCTGTCTCTCTGTCTCTTTCTCTGTCTCTCGCTCTGTCTCTCTCTCTTGCTCTGTCTCTCTCTCGATCTCTCTCTCTCTCTCTCGCTCTCTGTCTCTCTCTCTCTCTCTCGCTCTCTCGCTCTCTGTCTCTCTCTCTCTCTCGCTCTCTGTCTCTCTCTCTCACTCTCTGGCTCTCTCTTGCTCTGTCTCTGTCTCTCTCTCTCTCTCTCTCTCTCTCTCTCTCTCTCTCTCTCTCTTTCCCTCTGTGTGAGTGTGTGTGTGTTTGTGACCTTGTAGAGGATGGAGTTTGGCCTCCTCCTGTGGCAACTGTCTACTGCCTTTAATGTGCACTGGCAGAAACCTTACTGTTGTCCCCAGAGACACAACACGACACACACACACACACAGTGTCGCTGACACCAGTTTAATTCACTAATAAGGGGAATGTCTTCTCCTCAGCTCAGATTAGTTCTGTGCCTGTGTATGATGTTGTAGTGCACACGGTGTGTATCTTCATATAAAAAATGAAGAGAAATGGGACACTGGAGCAGCTGCAATGATGGCTATTCACCTGTTACCTTTAGGATGAGTTGGACTGGCTAAAGATCGTGTGGCTGAATGCCATCAGATTCTCACAGCAGTGGTCCATCATCTGGGTAAAGTCTGTTTCTGCAGGACAGGGAGGAGACCCCTGATTAATAACCTTGGTTTGTGTTTGTGTGCTTGGCCCGGGTCTTTGTGTACGCCTTGTGTGTGCGGAGGCTGAGGTTAGTGTTGTATTGGTTTTGTTTGGCGTCACTGAATAAATTAGATTAGGTTGGAATTTGAATAAATAATGACATGTTTTATTGCTTTCTCCTCTGTGACATGACTGAGATGACTGAGTCTGTGCATTATTATTCACACACACACACACACACACACACACACACACACACACACACGAGCTGCTCTCTGGGTTTTATAAATGAAGCTGTCGAAGTCATGTGAATGATGGAGGGATTTTTTTTGTCATGGTTCTGCTTTGTACCACCACACACACACACACACTCTTTTCCCTGTTCCATCCTTGTCTGTATTGACCTTCACTTTTTCTAAATAACTCTCTCTGTCTTTCACACACACACACACACACACACACACACACATTTCAGTCAATACAGTAGTGTTTTTTTCTCTGACTGTGTGTCAGTATGAGATTAATATTTGATTGATTTAGTGAAACCCGATGTGTTGTGTGCATTTGTGCTGAAGATAAAATAATCAGAAATGTGGGTAGAAATTAATAAAAATATGAATGGCTTGTATCACAGATTAAAATATACTGAAAATCGTTGAACTGTCCTGTCTCTGGGAGGGTAGATTGTCCAGCTCATCTTCATTAGGCATTCGTTAACTTATATAACCACATTGGCAGTTAGTGATCTCCTGCAAGCATGTTGAGCTCCAGTAAGGTTGTGTTAGCATAAGTTTAAGACTAACTCCATTTCTATTCATTCATTCATTATCTGTAACCCTTATCCAGTTCAGGGTCGCGGTGGGTCCAGAGCCTACCTGGAATCATTGGGCGCAAAGGCAGGAACACACCCTGGAGGGGGCGCCAGTCCTTCACAGGGCAACACACACACTCACACATTCACTCACACCTACGGACACTTTTGAGTCGCCAATCCACCTACCAACGTGTGTTTTTGGACTGTGGGAGGAAACCCGAGCACGCGGTGGAAACCCACGCAGACACAGGGAGAACACACCACACTCCATTTCTAGTTCAACTTTGTAAAACACTTAAAAATGGGAGGGACAATGTGTAAGCAATACACCAAACCAGCTCCAAAACACTCCCTCGCTCCATGTTCGTATGCTTCTGTCGTAAATATTCTTCTCACGTTTATTAAAAATGGCGCATGTGGGTGTCATCCGGGGGCGGTAATATTGTATGACCGAATGTGACATGTCATTATAGTTTGTGTCGATGACACGTCAGCGTTGGGTTTCAGGGCAGTGCTGTAAAAGTGAATTACACAATAAAGCTGTAGGGGGAGCCCAGGAGCAAAAACACCTGACCTCACCTATTGTTCCTTTACACCATTGCTTTTACTCCATTTTTTTTTAAACCAACAAGTACAGGCTTGTTTAGTCTGAAACTGATATTTGCCCGATACTGATATGAGGTATGTGTTACCTGTGACCTGATATCTCTCTTTATATTACTGCCAGATTATAGCATGGATTTGAGATTGACAGCCCGCAGCCTGATGTTTTTGCCGTTTTTCTCCACACTAATAGCAGCCCTGAGCCTTTTTAGTCGATACTCGTCTCTTTTGTTTCCTCTCTCTTTCTCTTCTTTCCTCTTCCATTGTACTGTTTGTCCTTGTAAGCTGGTCTTTCCAGTTGGCCAAGTATCTGTCACAACTAACTCTCTCGGTCTCTCTCTCTCGGTCTCTCACTCTCTCTTTCATATCAAAGAGGCGGTACACATCCATGGCAACAAATCTGATGCAATAATGAGCTTGGCTCGCAAAATGACTGGGGGAAGGAAGGAAAAAAATGGCAGCAGGTAGAAAAATGGTGGGAGACACAGGGCTAGTGAAACACACATTTGCAGTGTCTAAGCTTCCCTCCTCCTACTGTAACTGCGGTTCAACACTGTGCCTTTAAAAGAACAATAAAACAGTTTTCGCATCAAGAAGCTGAAAGGAATATTCTAAATACCTTTAAAACTCGGTGTGTTCGCTGATATAACAGCTAGCACTAGGCGTTTAGTGTTCTCCTCTGGTACAGTGTTATGAGGTACATGTTAGCCATCACCCTTCCAGCCTGGGGAGTCTTAGCTAACAGGTGGCTAACAGAGCTAACACTCCCCAGACTGGAAGGCTAACACGTTCTACTACGAGGTGTAATCCCAGACATCAATTCTTTTCTAACTGTTGATATCACAGTAACACCGTACCTCAACGCGCTCAGAGGAGAACACTAAACGCCTAGTGCTAGCTGTTATATCGGCTAGCACACTGAGTAATGGGAGAAATAAGGGCCCTCCTACCCACCCAAACAGAGTGAACCTCCTGGCCTTGAAAGGCTTAGACGACATCTGAGGATAGGGTCCACACTTAGATCACCGCACGACTCAGAGGGCGCTTATTCATACATTGTCTCCGTCATGCTTTCTAGTCCTTGAATAAACCAGTTTTTTAATGATAGTCAGTAGCCTGCAGTACTTTTGAGTCTTGGACCCTGACGCCAGTGTTAAACAACCTTGATTTTCAAACAGCAAAATTTAGTAGACCCCATTTTTCCAGAGACATGACACTTTTACAGAGAAAGGAAAGGGAGGAAAAGACCTTGTGCTCAGATCAGAACATGCTCTGTTTTTTTTTGTTTTTTTTTTTACTCACGGCGCAGTGTTATATCGCCACCTACTGGACGATTGTCGGTTAAACAGTGCACTTTGCAAACCACAAAGTATAGTGATAAATGTACACAGAACATTTGTCAGTTTCTGTGGTTTTAAATTCATTTAAAAGAGTCATTCTTTATTTATACTAAGCCGTGTGTTTCTTAAAAGTGATAAATCATGTGTTAAATGATGTGTTCTCTCTGAAATATTCTTTGAAACGGTTTGTACACACACAAATGTGAGTTTAATGATGCTGTGTTTTTGAAGACGTCTCTACATTTGCTTCTGTATAAATCATACTTCACATTGAGTATACACAGTATATAGTCAAACGTTTCTGTACACTTCCTTTTCCAAAATTAATCCTGAAATTAATTATGTATTAATAGTTTTTATCCCCTCTTTCCTGCAGTAACAGTTTCTACTCTTAGGTTCAGACTTTAGAGCAGCCGTTGGAATATTGCAGTGGGGTTCTTATAGTCGTCTGCTTTGAAAACATTGCTAAGGCATTCCATCACCGCAGAATACGTATTGGAATGCTGGAAGGGCTGTTACCCCCCTGGTGGTCTTTTGGAAATGGTCATGATTATCTTAGGCTTAAGTGCTGCTCCTCCAGAGCATTCCATTCTAGTGGCGAATGCTTTCCTCTGGACATCAGTGATAACAATGGGAGCAGTGTAATGAAGTTGAATTCACTGTGAATGTTAGGACATATTGTGTATTAGATGACAAACTTTATTTTAACTCTTTTTTTTCTCTCTCTCTATCAGAAACCCGTCTGGCTGAGGCTGGTGGACTTACGGGAGGTATAATCGGGGCCATCATCGGAGTCCTTCTCCTCGTCGCCATCATCTGCACCACTGTGTTCATCATCCGCAAACAACGCATGAACAGAGATGCTGAGTCAGTCTGCTTACCTCTTATCAAATCTTAAAGGGGCAGTCAGTCGTTTTCTCCAGGGATTCACCACCTTTCATTATGAAACAAGCAACACACTGACACCTAGTGGCCTAGCTGTATCTGAAATAATGTATTAACCCTGTTGTAAGAAGCATGGCCATGCATAAAGTGGTTCAACCAAGGACTAGAAATTAGTCACAGTCAGAAAACATTTAAAATTATAAACAATATTTCCTGCATTTTGGTGGTATAAATGACTACTAATTTATGTTTACTAGATACAGTATGTTGCCTACTGTCAGTGACTTAAACAATTGCTTCAGTATGTTTCCGTGTACTTAGGAAACGTGTGTTTGTGTTTGTTTCGCAGTGCTCCCCCTGCTCACAAGCCACCTCCTCCTATGAGGACACCCATGACCTCAGAAAGTAAAGTAAGTTAGCTACATTTTATTTTCTCTATGTGTTGAAATGACATTCAAGGTATTCGTTTACACCAGAAAACCTATGATCATGAGAGGAACCAACACCACTGTTGTACCTTTAAACACCTTTTACATGATCGTGAACTGTCAGGAACCAACCAGCTAAATTATTATTTTGTTGTTATTATTGTTAGGTGCCGTACCTTGAACAGAAGGAAAACAATTAACTGGCCTTCGGGGCATGTGTTAGTTGTCTAGTTTATCAGTTTATGTATTCCAGTTCAATAACATATTTGCATGGTTATGGATGTAACTATGTACAACCCCACCCTATACACATTGCCATGGTGCTACAAATTGCCTGACATACAGCCTCCCCCAACCCAAACCTTCACCCCGTATAGGTGTTCATCTGCCCCATGCTGCCATCCTGCCCCAAGTATCCTCCTTTTGAAAACCAAAATTTAGAGCTATATGTGTGTTATAAACTGGTAGAGAATTCTTCACAACTACTAGATACAGTTTGAAGTAAGTGTGTGATTAGTGCACGGTTTAGCACCATGCTAAAGCTTGTACACACTAATATTACTAGCTCTACTATAGTTCACTAATTGGAACTGTGTGTTCTTTTAGTTCGCAGAGCCGAAGGTCACTATGTTGGCCCCTCAAGCTGATTCCCCCCTCATGTACTATGAGACTCAAAAATCAGAACCAATGACGGTGAGAAGAATATGTTTATATTTTTCTTTAATCTCTCTAATTCTTTATTACTGTATATTTATTTCTGTTTTATCTATTATTGTTCTTCTTTCTGTCTCTCACCCATTGTCACCACCCTTTTTATTTATTTCTCTCACATTCTGTCTTTTTTCTCTAATTTTGTGTCTTTGTCTTTCCCTCTAGCCTCTTTCCTGCCTTGCTCACTCACTTCCTTTTTTCCTTGCTCTACCCCCCTCAGTGTTTCTTCCTATTTTATAACCTAGTTCTCCCCACTGTTACTTCTATTTCTGTCTCTCTAGACTAGACATTCATTATATTCTCTATACCCTTGTAATGTATTCCTTTATTCATGAACACACTGTCATTTATCCTGACTAATTTGGCTAATCCTTCTAGCTTTCATGCTAGGCTAATCTGATTCTCATTACTCTGCCAAGTCACTAGCTAGCGGCTCATTAGCTCCTAGTGTAGTGTGAATGTTAATGACATATTGCTGTTTTTGCTCCTTAGGACCTGGACTCGTATCACAGTTATGAAGACAAGGAAGATGAGGAATTCCCTCCACCGTTAGACCACGATGCCCCCTTTATGAGGGAGGAAAATGTAGATGAGGAAGATCATCCGCTAACACCCACTGTCTCTAGAATTGACAGCTTTGTGTCTCCAGCTGTGATTGTGTAGGAAGAAACAGACAAAACAGAGGCCCGTCAGCCTCTAAAAGTCACTTTACATTTTATACTAGTTCAAAAGTTTTTTAAAGCTCTCCAGGGAACCTTTAAAAGCAATTGATTGTGCCAAAAATCATGTTAAATCAGATTTTCATTAGCCAAGACATGCTTGGTGTCTGAAGTTCACTTTTTTAGTAAATGTAGCTAATACAGCTCCAATTTGCCTTATGAAAATCCATTCCTGGTTTTATTTTATATACGCATACAGCTAAAAAAACATGAAACCAACATCTGAAATAGGAAAATCCAATTTTAATAGTAGTTTTTCTTGTTTAATTGTTGTTTATTATTAAGTCAGATTTAATTAGATTTTTAAGACCTTTTCACCTCAAGTCCAAATATTTTTATTTAACTATCAGAGGAGAAATGGCATTAAAAAATTATATTTTCTTGCTTACTTACATTTACTGTGAGTTTGTTAAATAAGGTTATTAATAATTTTATACAGGCTTCAAGGATTATACTTTCGTGATGCTAAATTGTTGCTTCCTTGTTAGCTACATTATTCTTAGTTCCAGTGCTAAAAGGAAGTTGTGAACTTTGATTTTTGGCTTGATCCTTGCTCTATATATTATCAGACCAATGCAGTTTGCCGCCAAATTCTGTTGTGCCTCTGCCTTGTCAGTTTGAAAAAAATGTCTTTAGCTTTAGCTAAAGTGCTAGCTTCCTCCCAGCTCTTTGCGATTCTCTTTGTTCTGGTAAATTACACCATACTTGTTTTTTTCTGACAGAATAACCATGGTTAAGAATACTTGATGCAGAAATTAGTTTTTTGCTTCAGTCAATTACGGTTACTGTTATTGATCAGGCTTTAAATGTAGTTTGAACACTGATGGTTGCAAACACAGCTAACACTTTAAGTAATCTAAAGTTTGATACTGCCAACCCGGTCTCACACCTATTCGTGATATAGTCACATATATAGGGGACTGTAATTCGTGACATAGTCGCATATTTCTGACATTTTATGCGACGATATCACATTTATAAGTGAATGGGCAATTATCACACAAACCGTCATATCCGTGCGCCGTGTTATGCGACAGTAACACAAAAACTCCTCCTCATTATGACGTCATTACCATCCGTTAATACAATGGTCTTATTTTTATTTACGGAAAATATAACATTACTAATTCATTATTTGCTAAAATATTGAAGCAAATAATGGCTAGAGAAATGTCCTTTTCAGTATTAACCTTTTGAAAATTAGACAAAGTAACGTTAAGTGAAAGAAATGTTCTCGTTAGAGTTAAAGCTAAAGTAGGACACCAATAATAAACGTTGCTTAGGTGAAATATTATAATAAAATACTTAATGCCTTTGTTGGAATAAGAACCTATGATCTATAATTCGCATTATGCCTTTTTCTATGTTATATCAGTAATGACGCCTTAATGAGGAAGAGTTGTTGTGTTACTGTCGCATAGTGTTTCTATGGTAATTACCCATTCACTTATGATCGTGATATTGTCGCATAAAATGTAGAAAATATGTGACTATATCATGAGTGAGTGTGAGACCAGGTTGATACTGCAGACATTCCTACAGAGAGAAGTCTAATCTACAGTCTAAACTAAAATACTGAGTCGACTAAACCTGAGGTAAAATATAAACATTCTATTCAATGTAGCTTTGTTTATCCGACTGTAATGGGAGCACTGATATGAATTTTATTCGGGTTAATACAGGTTTATTTTGGTTTATGCTGTTTAATATAGGTCATGCTGGTTGACCAGTATCCCAGCTTTCTAACCTCAAAATATGCTGGTTTTGCTTATAGCTCGGCTATACTGATTTTTCCAAAGAGGGATTTTCAAATAAGTTACAATGCTTTTGTGGTCCCCCACCATTGCTATAATCAATCACTGTCTTTATTTTTGGAGCTTTTTATCAAGTTTGCACATAAATAGGCCTTATATATTTTCTAATTTTAATATTCACATTACTTCTCGTGCTTAAATTAAACTGGTTGCTTAGCTTTACTGTGAACCCTGGTTGATTATGTTTTTTAAAGGGAATCCATGTAGTTCTTACTGTACCCATGTTTTTATTTACGGCTCCGGGCTACTTTTCACATTTTTACTTGATTACTGTTGTGGTCTACATTTAGTCATGTTTGTTCAAAATTAAAAATATATTACAAAGTGTGTTTGAGGATGAAGGAATGTATGTGACTTTGTGCCTACTTTAAACTGTGAAAAGTAGATTTTTTACTGGATATATATTCTATTCCTCTTTGCCTGTTTGTAATTCTTATATGTTTTAACCCATGGGGATGTAACTAACAGTATTAGTTTAATAAATTGGTGGTGGTTTACATGTCGGCTTGTGTTCAATTGTAAATATATAGATAATTTAAGCAAAAAACGTTATATATACACAATTTGAGTAGACAAACATTACAATATAAAATATATAGTATGGTTTTAATCATATTTTTTCACACATTATAAAAAGAAATTATAAAAATCAGAAAGGTGATGTAATTCATGGTGAATGTGTTATGATGAAACCAATATTAAGCCCAATGTCTGTACAATGCAGAGTCGCAGCAGAAAGTCTAGTCAAAAATTAATTATATATATATATATAAAATACCACACATCACAAACAGTGAAGAAAAAACGTTTTAATAAGAGATTACAGTGTTAGTGCTACTATTAAATATTTTAACAGCATCATATCTGCATTACATGTCTGTTTCATCCTGATCAGAGTTGCGGAATAGCCAGAACCTATCCAGAATCACTGGGGACACAGGCCACAAACAGCACCTTGGTAGGGCACCAAAAACTCATCCAATCACTCACCTGTGGGTGCTTTCACACAGCAAATCCATCTAATGATGTATGTTACTGTGGGGATAAAAACAGAGCACAGGGAGGACACCCATACAGACATGGAGAGAACACAGGCAGTGTCCCAGGGCAGGGATTGAACCCAAAATAAACACTCACTTAAACATTTTCTTGTTTATAATTACACCTTACTAAACAGACAGAGCAGAACTGAGGTCTCGGATCACGCTTTGGCCTGGTTTCTTCTCTCATACAGTACAGCACGTAAAAACTGTATCGTTATCTTTCTAACCCCTTTGCTGTCATCAGAGGTGTTCCCCAGGGCTCAGTGCTAGGTCCTATGTTTGTTTTCCATACTCGATAATGACATCCCTCAGACAGCTGGTAAATACTTGTATAAAGTCTGGTGTGCCACGGATCCATCTCCAACCATTTCTGGATAGCCTCCAACATATTCAGCAGTCTTTCACCTACATTCGTCTCATACAGCAACAGTTCCTCCCATTCAACCATTTCTCAGGCTGGAGAAGTGTATTTCTGTCTGCTTTCAGTTTCCATGTTATTAACATTTTTGTTATAACTATACCTGTTTTACTTTTTAATAGGTTCCTTTCAATAATTTATGTTTTGACAATATTGTTTTATTTATTTTGCTAGATTATTTTATTAAAAATATTAAAGGCCTGTCTGTAAAGGCCTGTCTGCTTGTATCAGATGTCACCACACGGTGGCGGTAAATAACAAAACAACACAACTTCTGTCTTCAGAGTTGCTTAGGCTTTGGTAACTAAATATAAAGGTATTTCTTTGATTTACCCTTCAATATTTTACTGTTTCTCTTTCCAACTTATGTTCCTGCCTCGCTGGTGTGTGTTTTGAAAATGGGTGAACGTACATGCGAGAAAATCGGAAAAAAAACGGTAAAAATCCCACAATCATCGCCGTTACGCTGTTGTTCCTACGCGATTTGGGATTACGTCAGAAATGCTGTAGAACTCCTTCAAAAAGTAAATGTTCTACCTAAAAACTGAATTTAACGATCAATGGCAAGCTCAAAATTGTCTGATATATTGTAAAAATATCTGCAAACTTCCATGTATTTAAATATCAAGGTCCTGTGTATAACTTAATAAAAACAACCTACAAACAGACAGAAAGGTCAGACTGAGGCCTTTCCACTGTTCTCCGGAAATGACGTGACTTTTATTTAACCCGGATCTAAATATTAATCATCATATTGTTGTCAATAACTAAAGTGAAATAACTGAGGTTTGTGATACTGGGGTTACAACACTTCTACAGTGATGACTTCTGTGTATAGAGCCTGTAAATATGCTAAATTCACACAGTAGAGAATCTAAAATGAAGGTAATCTTTATGAAACATTCACATGACAGTAGTGTTTATCAGTATCCATCAACATTTTACTGATTTTAAAGAGCATAGATGCTATAAAGTTTATATATTTTATAATGTTTGGTTGTTTATAAATTTCATTGGGCTTTGTAGAACTAAGCCAGTCTTAGGTATTTTACATGACTCTTTTCCTTAAAATTAACAAGTCAGTGTTTCCAACCAATGCTTTTAAAGGAACACTATGTAACATTTGGGGTTTTTGCTTCCGTGGCTCCCCCTACTGTAATCCATTATCACAGCACTGTATTGAATACAATGAGACAGAGGAAAGAAGGGGGATGATTTCCTACCCTCCTCCAAAATAACATGGTTAATTTTCTGCATTGCTGAGTGCAGAGTGGCAACGACAGAGGCTCTGTTCTCCTTTTTACAGCCAAGTGAAGCATCACACTGATTTTGAAGCTGTAAATGTAAGGTAAAAATATTACGTAGTGTTCCTTTAAGTCTCCTTTGCATTGACCTTCATTTGAATTGCAGACACACTTGTTATAACTTATGTGCGAATGGGCGGGGCTAAACTGCTGCAAACTGAATGAGCATATTTTTAGTTTCAGCGATGATTCTAAAGGAGACTGAATATGAAATGATCTCCTTGCAGAATGAAGAGGAAGGTCAATGAAAAATAACTAAAGCACTGGTGCCCTGTCCAGGGTGAGTGTTCCTGCATTGTTTTCAGATTCTAGAAAGGACCCACTGTGACCCTTAACACAGAAGGAGGCTGTGAGAAGATGAATGAAAGTAATTTATGAGTGAATTAATGAATAGAAAGCAGGTGAAACAAGTGTAAAGTAATGCTCCAAGCTTTTGAAGAGCCATCATTCTTGATCTTGGAGTGTGTGTAAAAGTGCTGTATCATCAGGCTCTTTCTATCCTTTTCCTGTCCTGTCCCATACTAATGCCTCATCACTATGTGAGAAGAGAGAGAGAGAGAGAGAGAGAGAGAGAGAGAGAGAGTTGGGGAGAGATGAAAGCTTAGACATGAGAGGTGAACTCGACGCCCCCAAAGTAATCCCAAATGTTCCCACTGCAGCCTTAGTCATGGGTAACCCAGGGACAGCTGTTGCCAGGCAACCAATGACATCACCAGGGCAACAATCCTCAGCTTCATTTGAAGGACCAGGGAAAGAGTGCCTGGGTTAGTTCATCAGTGGAAATGCAAGGTATTTCTGTCTGCTGTGTGTGCTTGTGTGTATCTGTGTGTGTGTTTGTATGTGTGTATGTGTGTGTAGATAGATGCATCCCCAGACAGTGATGTGTTACTAATCTTACAAATGTCTGCCCAAGCCTCCTACTGACAAGGTGCTGATATTCTATTGGAGCATATTTTAACCCGAATGCAGTCTATCAGCCAGAAGACGTTTGGTGTGTAACATGTCTGTCCTAAAGTTTGTGGACATCGGCTTATCCAATATTTCTTTTTAAATGAAGATTATTAATAGGTCGTCTTATCTTTGCTGCATTGACAGCCTCTAAACTCTGAGCAGGCTTTACACTAGATGTTGAAACATTATTATGAGGATTTGATGGCAGCCGTGAGAGCAATAGTGAGGTAAGGTATTGATGTTAAGGAATTAAATCAGCGTTCTAGTGCTGATTGATCACTCCTGAGACTGCAGATCCACCGCTCCACACCCCGATACTGGTGGGCTTTATACCCAACTATTGCCACTGAGCCTTGGGAACTTGAGTTGAGGTGAGGCTCCTCCAGAACGTCCCCTTAGGTTGGCAATGATTTTCAATGCGGATAGAACAATGGCTGCCCTAAAAGTACATTGATTCTGTCCATTGGAGGAGAACGCTAACTGCCCAGATCTGCTATGTCAGCTAACAAATGCCCATGCTGGTTAGCATTGTGTTTGTAATGATGGGAGAAGGGAGGTCATCCTAGTCACAGAGAGAGCGAGGCCATTGGTGGTTTCCTGTGGAGGTTTTCGTGGATGGCATCGGCATGTTAGGGTTAATGTTAAAACCTAATGGGTGGCTTTTAATTTGGAGGCTGCATAACAATCGAGTACTACATGCTAATACTACACAATTTATACCAAGCTACATCTCCTATGCTGACAGAGCCAACCTTTTCCAGACAATAGTGTCCTTCATTGCTATAGTCAAAAATCGACTGGTACTCAACATCGACACTTGGAGCTATGCTGCATACTACATACTCAAAAACTAGAGAGCATTGGTATTAAGGGCACAATTGGGACACAGCTTGTGACTTTTCAGTAGACTCCTGTCGCTAGTTGCTAATAAGTTTGAGTTTGCTCATTTTTTCTCCAGCCAGGGGTGAGTAGCTTCATTTCACAGCCTCCCAGTACAGACTTCCTCTTTCCTCTATTGTTAATCTGTCTTTAAATAAATGAGGGAAGTGGAGCAATGAACGGGGGATGGAAAGATGAGAACACAGGTGAAGGAAGGTAAAGTTGCTAAGCCTTCAACGGCCAATCAGAGTGTTGTCTGTGTGTATTTCCAACCTCTCGGGCTCTGAATCTTGCTCTTTTAGCCGAAGGAAGTGTGATGGATGGACTCCGCACCTTCTCTCTCTCTCTCTCTCTCTCTCTCTCCCTCTCTCTCAGAGCATGTGTTTGACTGCGATGAGCATGGCAGCTTGTGTGCTGTTGACATGGCTGGTAAGAAAAGTGTAGTTTTGGCAACAATCCGATTAAAATAACCTGTAACTCAGTATAGATCCTCATCATCTGTCTAAATACGTATGGTAATATGTGGTGAATATAGTGGTTATGTTGAGTGCATTGTGGATGTGAAAAGCATGAAGTGAATAACTCTGGAGCAGCTGCACATGAGCCCAGAATCACAATACCCATTCGTTTCGGCTAGAGAATGATAAAGCTTCCCAGCATTGGCCTGAGAAGAAAAGGAACAGTGTTCTTTGGAGTGGTTGAGCACCATTAGCTGACGTCACTTGCTTTTATGTAGCTGAATGCCATCAAATCCTCATTGAACTGTTCAAATGTCTAGAAATGTTCCAAAATCCTTCTAGGAATAGTAGAAGACTATTAAAGGCAACTGCTGAGAACACTTTTATGTTCATTCAGAAGCTCTGCATCTTTTAAGAAAAGTAAGAAACTGTAGCTAAAGTTACGTTGTCTGTACGTTTTTATTCAATATCTGAATTACCACAGAATCATAGAAATTCGTAACTCAAACTGCGTAGTTTTTTAGCACTTTCGGTCAGTGTTTACTCTCATGCAATTAACGTTCTCCCAAATTTGGAGGCAGTCTCACCTTACGCAACCTGTAACAGCAAAAATAAGTCAATATTTCCCAAATATAACGCAGAAATAGAGCAACATCCCCAACTTGTTTCATGTTCTTCAACATCCCGAAGTCTTGCCACTGTCCAAATACCTCCAGATGTCTTTTCTCGACTTTTGCCACGCACAGAGAGAAAGCCTGAGCCATTTTGGACCTGCACAGTATTTGGAATTGTGACGAGGACTAGGCTTAATCCTTGTGTGGGAAACCACCCTTTAGTTTTTCCCCGTTTAATGAGCTAGGGCTGTGTAAATCACTGGAGGTGGAAACACTGCATACAAACATGGAGAACTAGCACATGGTGAGGAAATATTCTCTGAATATAATATAAAAAACTGAGAACATCAGCTTTAACCCTTTAAAGCCTGACACAGTACAATAAAACAGATTTTTTTTGAAAATCACACATGATGTGGCCTTTTTAACTGAAAATCCTAATGTAGTTATTTTGTAAAATTTGGATCATATACATGTTTATACATGTTTAATGCATTAAGGCCTTTACCAATATATTGTTTTCTTTAATTGGTCTTTCATTAAGTTCACTGCATCAGTTCTTTTCTTACTTATTTACATTTTTCTCTTAATTTTGATTGATTTCAGTTAAAAGTTCTTTAGAACGTTTCAGGAAAACGTAACACTGAGCCGAAGAGAAACACTGCTCCAGAGGTCCTTGACCTATGTTCTTCTCTCTGACCTTTTTACATTTCATATACAGGTGGTAATAAAAACACCAAAACCACAAAGACTCGTTTTTGTTGCTCTGCACAGCCGTGTTTCCACATTTAGAGATGTTTCTGTTACTGTCTGAACCTGGGCTTGAGGTCTGAGGTCATTCAACAGACCTCCCACACTCCTCTGTATCATCGTCTTCTTCCTCTGAATCTCACACTGTCGACAACTGAGCGACACATTCTGCACACAAATACATTATTGTTTCATAGTAATACTTGGTAAAATGATCTAAATGTGTGTTTCTGCTGTAAAAATCATTACATTTTCTGAATATTTATTATAATTAATTGGCATTTGACCGGTAGAATACACTACATCTATGAAATGGAACAAAAATGCTTAGTTTTACTACAAGTAACATCACTCAGATCAATCACTCAGATCACACCTGGAATTGCTTAAGATTTCAGGCAAAAAACTAGTCTTAAAAGGATTTAAAGGGTTAATGCTCTTCAATAAGATAAACACCGGCTGTGCAGGTTTTTGCTCATATAGTGTGGCTTGTATTAGGCCTTTAGTTTGATTAATCGATGAGACTGTTAACCAATTAGAGGACGTTATCAGAAAAGCAATGCCGACTCCCTATTCCCTCTACAGTATAATACTATGCACGACACATACATTCAAATTGCTCCTGTGTAACATTTAGCATGTACTGTAGTTGGGTGTGGATGCCCCAGTTTCACAGCCTAGAGTGCACTATATAGGGAACAGGAGTGATTTGAGGTATGGCCTGAGTTCAGTTCAGTTCAGTAAGTAGTGCGCAGAAGAGGCAAAGAAGGTGATGTTTCTGTTCAGGCTCTTGCTTTGATTTGAAGTGTCTTTTGAGCCTTTTACACTTATTAAGAGGATGATGTTTGGCACTGTCACATGACTCTGACCCCCACTGTGTGTGTGTGTGTGAGAGAGAGTGTGTGTGATGGAGCGATTAGGCAGATTGTTAATGTGGATTAGTGTGCCTCTATCAAGGCCTTCTGTTGGCTATTCTGCCTCTTTTATGCACTCAAGTTACATTTTTCTTTCTCTGACTCTGTGTCATCCCTCCTTTCTGCTTCACCTTTGACCTTATTGTGGACACGCTCACTGCGTGAGACGACAAGGGAACAGCGAAGAAGCAGGAGGGGATTCAGATTCAGATAGTGTGTGAGAAAGAAAGTGAGGTAGAGAGGGATGCACCTTAAGATGGAGGGCATGGAGACGTAATGGCGACTGAGATTGGAGTTTGGTCTGTGTATAGAAGGAAACATTAAGACATGCAGAGGTGTAATTAGAGGGTTTCTCTCATCCATTCTTCTTCCTTTCTGGGTCTGGATGATTCACGCCATCTGTTTTACACCAATAACCATCAGGTCCTGAACAATCCTGCTGCCCTAACCCAAGCAGAACCAAGAACTCATAGTGTTATTCATAGCGTTCATCGCAGAGCTTCTACAACCCCGGGCCGTCCTCTAGGACAGGATTAGGACAGGGAGGGTGCAACCTGAGAAACCACCCCCTGTGGAGCACACCTAATATTCCCCGATCTCACAGCTGCCTGATTTGTCTGGAGCCTGACATTTGCTCCAAGCCTGTCACACAACAAATAACTACAACACTCTGCCTCGTTTGCCTGTATCACAGCTGTCATTCCTTTCTGAAGAATTGTTTAAAAATTGTTGCACCCACAAAGCAGTCAACTGACGGGAATGAAACTTGGTGGATAGGTCTGACATTGGGAGTCATGGGAAAGATTCAGATTTCATGGTTGGCCATGCATGTGGCGTAAGCAAAGATGGGCCTTATCGTGGTACCTGACTTGACTGTATAAGTTTGTCTCATTGCGCTCAGTGCTTTCTATTCTGAGTCCTGCTGTTGTGTTGGTAGCATCCTTTGCAAGTGATGTATGCCACAGAGAAGAGTTTGAGAGCAAGTCCAGCAGTTGGAAGAGTTCAAGAGGGTTTGGGATGGTCTTATCGAGGTATTACATGCCATACCGGTCATGTAGATAATACTGTAGCACGCTTTTGACAGTAGAGACCAGTGACATGAAAATTTGGGAGACGAAACACAACCCACGGAAAGGGAGAACTGACAGATTGTTTGTTACGACGACTGCCCTTAACAACACGTCAACGTCGCCTAAGCCTGCAACGGTGTCATGCCAGACTGTCATGATGTCACTCAGAATGTCCACCAGTGACGAGTCTTGCTTTTGTCTTGGTGAAAACGACCAGCGAATCTATGTGTGGAGGCACCGTGGTTATTGCCCAGATGAAGAGTTTGTTGTCACACGTCTAGAACGACTGGTGTCATGGTGTGGAGTGCAATTGCGCATGATGCCAGATCACCTTTGGTCTTCATTATAGGAACTTTGACAGTCCAGAGTTATTTTAATGAGGTCCAGAAGCCAGTAGCACTACCTTTTCTGAACACACGCTCAGGTGCGCTGTTCCAACAAGACAAACTTTGTTTGCAAACTGTTTCCATCTCAAGAACTTGCCTCGAAGACACAGATACTATCCCTTATATATACGAATAACTAGTTTAAATATACATTAATAAATATTGCACATATCAGTCTAAAGGTTAATAATCCATTGTTAATCCATCCATTCCTTATGAATATCGTTATAATCGTTTTCGATGATGAGTGTATTTCCTTGATCCACATTCATTTGACTCTGAGGTCTGGTCTCAGTGCATTGTTCAGTCTGCTATTACTAAGTAGGATGATGTAAATGTACATTTTGGCAAAAACAAAGTATCACATTAACACTTATCAGCGTGTATATAATAATATTACAATAATAATAATCCATTTTCTTCTCAAATACCAACTCTATAACGAACTAGAGCACAGGATCATTCTGATAGTGCTGTCAAGCCCAAGCTGCTGGACTGGATTTGACCGGTCCCTAATTGGCCATGGTGTGAGAAATGAGCTCTCATAGATTTCCCACAGGACTTTTGTAGGAGCAGGTTGCGGATAAGTCAGAGTCCGCTTTCTTATCAGCCCAGTTCTCCCAAAAATGTCCACTTCTTTATCAAATGATCTCTCAGTACAGGAAATCATTTTACATATAAACAGCACCATGCAGACGTCTTAGGCACCACAGGTAATGATATATATTTAATCTAATGCCTTCTCAGTGAGGTGCTTGGTGCTTAATATAATATATATATATAATCACAGATATAATCGCAGTAAATACAAAATTAATAATATAAAACGAATAAGAAATATAAGATAATGTTTTTCTATAAAGTAGTAGGTGAGAGTGAGAGTGATACCCCACTAAAACTAGGTATTAGATGATAACCTTAAATAATACGGACTTCACGAGGAGAGCTTATTAAATCTCATAATCTCTGGTGCCTAAAACCTTTGCACAATACTGTATGTATATGTATACCTCATATTAAAAGTATATACCATATTTTAAGAGTATTATTAAATTATACATCTTATTCCTACACTATTTGCTCGTTTTATGTGATGTTTTCTGATTTGCTGATTACTTGCATGAACATTTGTGACATGACGTGGGAGTGGGGGTAGGGAAAACGTGGAAATGAGTGCAGCCCTGAGGATGGGGATGGATTAATAAAGGAAATTAAAGTGATATAATAATGTGGGTGAGGCTCAGCAATGAAAATGACAATGAGTGTGAGTAAGGAAGTGACTAAACATGGAAACGTGTGTGATGTTATGGAGTGATTGTGGCTTAACTATGGAAAGAGGTGTGGCATAATTGGAATGGGTGTGGCTTAACAATGAAAATGTGTAACATAATCAACTGGGCGTGGCTTAAGAATGGAAATGGTGTGACAATGGAATGGGTGTGGCTTAGCAACGGAAGTTTGTTTATTGTAACCATGGAAATTAGTGGAGTGATATTCCACCTCCGTTAACACACATTAAAATAATAATCTAATTCCACATAATTATATTACAATTTATAATCTACTCTATATTAGAATAACCATCCGGTAATTATATAATTATGTATTTCTACCTAATTACAGTAGGAGTATCAATTGTAATATAATTACAGAGGAATCATTGGCTTTAACAGGAACTCTACAATGTAATGGAGTGAAATCCCATTCGTGAAGTTGGACAGGAGTATTGTTCTGTGACTTATGAATATTTCAGTCTCAAATTAATTTGGCAAAACCTCTGATTATGGTTTTTATTATTCTGGGAGTTTTCAGGTTAGAACGATTTAGATTCAGATAATACTCCTTTACACGTTAGAGTTCACATTAGATCCTAGAACATTACTGTGAGGATTTGATGGCATTCAGCTAGTGAGGTCCAAAAGTGATGGTGGGGGGAAGGTTGGGATCATACACAACACTCCAGTTCAAACCTCACCCCAGAGAAAGCCTGATTTTAATGTGTAATTCCCAAAACTAGAGGTCGTGACCCTATAGAGTACATTTTGCCAGTGGATTCATGAGGGAAACCATTTTGTTTTATCAAAATGCTAGGTTTACAGGAGAAAGGAAGAAAAAAAATCATTTTGGACCATGCTCATTAGATCTTACACATGGTTCAAAGGATGTTTTAAGGATTCTACATTGAAAACAGTTTAAAAAAACTTAGGGTCAGTGTCAATTCAGGGTTGTTTTCCCCAGAAACATTGGTTACCCTTGATTTAAGTGTACACTGCTTCTCAAGTGCTGTGAGACTGTATTACACAGTGCAGATGTGCATGTGGCTAAACCTTCAGATCTCCCGTGGATGTGTAATCCCACCCAGACGTGTCTCCTGCGTATAACGTTCGGATATTTTTGGCGAGTTCAGAGATTATGAGGCGATAAGGTACATATTCCTAGATCCGCTTTCTAAAGAAGGGCTTTAGTGATGTCACAGTGTTTCCAAGATCTACAGCAGTGGAAACCTCGCTCTCTTCTCTCTGGCCTATCACACGGCTCAGTTCTTCTGCTGCACATCTGATTGGCTGGCTGAATTAGTGTATGTCCCGGATTACTTAAAATATCAATGAGTGTGGCTGTCCTCTGTGTGTGTGTGTGTGTGTGTGTGTGTGTGTGTGTGTGTGTGTGTGTGTGTGTGTGAGTAATCCTGTGTCCCTCTGGCCCTTAGTGTACTCTTCTGCAACACTGATTACCCTTAGCACTAGGTCAAGCTGCTGTGTGTGTAATTAGAGCTTAGTGGGGACCAAACTCTATAAAATGTCAGCTTATGGAGACAATGGTTTGTTCTTTGTTTTGTTTAGTTGTCTTTAATTTTTCATTTGTTTCTGGAGAAACTGGCCTAAGACTGACATAGGTTTAATCACATTTCAATTTAGTTCTATTTGTGATTACATGTGTATGTGTGTGTGAATGGGAACCAGATGTCCCCAGCAAAGCTAGAACATTTTAATCTTGCTTGATGTCTTTGTTTAATAAGAATCCGTGATTCGTACATTTCTTTTGAACATTCATTTGACAAAATACGAATATTTCCATCTTTTCACGGACCAATCTGTTTGTATATTGTACATAACTGTTATAGAAAATGGACGTTCCACCATTTGGAAACATTACACTATAAGGTACAGTGTGTATATAGTGTATAAGTGCATAAAAAAACAAGAATCCACCAAAGGCTCAGTCTTTGCAAGCTAAGTGGAGTTACGGCTCACTACTTTGTGCCAAAATTTGTGAGAGAATCTTCACAAAGTTCAAACAGAACATTGATCAGTGCAAGGTGACGAATAATTTAGGTCTTTCGTGACTTACCGTACTTTATTGTTGATGAGATTCTGAGAAATCCAGATGAATGTATGTTGAATGTGCATTAGCCTGGATCACTCAGACAGCACTGCATGAGAAACCATCATGGGACTTTTGAATAATGGTTGACCCTTAACACAGTCCCCCACTGCATCAAGAAATGCATCATGAAACACTACTACACAAGGAGAAAGACGTACATCAATTCTAGGAAGAAATTCTGCTGGGTTCTCTGGGCCCGAGCTTATCTCAGGTGGTCTGAAAGACTGGTTAAACATGGTTCATCTTGTTTTCAAGAAAAAATGAGGCTGAGTTCCATGTGCCAAGCATTAAACAGACCATACAGACAGCTATCAGTGTTTGGTGTTGTCATGGTATGGTGCAGTATGAGTGCCCACAGTATTTTTTCATGTGTGAAGGCACTATTGAAGTGCAGGTATATACTGGGATTTTGGATAGACGTATGCTGCCATCAAGGCAATGTATTTTCCTGGGAAATCCATGGCTATTTCAGACAATGCTAGACCTCATTCTGCACACGCTACAACAGTGTGGCTTCATCAACACGTTAGAGACAGTTTTGGCTTGTCTGCCTACAGTACAGCTCTGTTTTCTTTGCACCTTTGTCAGTTAAATAAAACAGGTTTGTAAAAAGCCATTGGATGCCATCTATCAATATGGTTGCTGTAGCAGCGACTGATATCTTGTTGCTCACTTCTGATAATCGTGAAGGGCTCCACTCTGGCTGCTCCAACAGCTTGAAGATGAGCACAAACAAGTTCTTATCTCATGTCACCATGTCCTTCTCCAGGAACAATCAGTCTCTAGGTGTCAGAGTCCTTAAGTCTCTTAAAGTCTCTGAAAGGAAGACTAAGTCATGTCTATTTTTCTAAGATATTAATAACGAGAATTCTTGAGAGGACCAAGGCTGTTCTCTGGTGCGACAGCCGATAAAAACAGAGACTGGAATCACGGGATTCTTCTGCTTTGCCTGTGGCCATTATAAAGATGATCAAGATAGTTCAACCATGAAATATTAATAACAATAATTTGACATTTACTCCTTTCACTGGTTTTTAAGGAGGTACCCCACCTGTAGTGGAGAAGATCTTTAAGGGGGATGTCTACAAGTGTGGGGAAACGTTGTTCTCTGGTTTGTTTACATTCCAAAGCATTCCAAAGCGCCACGTCTTTTAAGGTGGAATGGTATGTCTAAGTGGAAGAAAAACGTGGCTGAGGTTTGAGTTTTATTCACTGTTTGAATGACCACAGAACTGTCTGTAATGCTGTTAGCCATTTCTTCTATGAAGCAGAAATAGAGCAATATCCTCATCTCGGTCAATGTTTTCAGAGTTCTCTCCATTGTCTAAAAACACCAGATGCCTTTGTTTTTTTTATTTAAACTGTGAATGTCGTCTTTTCTGTGTTGTAGTTCCTGGAATATTAAATCTGTTGGCAACTAGTGAGCAATAGTGGCCAAGTTTATTCTGTTGCTCCAATTATTCAAATATTCCAGGACTATTCATAGTGTACCTCTGACTACTAGGACACCAATGAAAAGCCTCTCTTCCTCTGGTCAGCACTGGTCTTGGTTTGAGAAATATGTGTGAGTTAGTTGGAAAAACAGCTGGTGACCTTGACCTGGTGACCTTGTGAGAGGGGTGATGGATTGGTGTGTATTGAATGGAGGATGGTGAACATTGGGTCGTGTGGGTGTGTGTCATAAATAGCACACCTGGCAGATGTGGAGGAGGAGCGGAGACGTCATAGCTCTATAAATAGCTACACTTTCATCATGATGTCTCTTCCTGAGTGTGTATGGGATAGGTATGTGGATGTGTGGATGTGAGAAAGAGAGAGAGAGATACTGCATTCACTACTTTTTATGCCTTTTACGTCATCATACTTGCCCAGCTGTTGAAATGTGACATCCATGAAAGTCTATAAAATGCTAGAACATGAACACTGATTTTGTTGAAAAAAATTATAATCTATCATTATAATATTCAACAAATTACAATAGCGGCAGCACGGTGGTGCAGCACGTAGTGTGGCAATCACACAGCTCCAGGGACCTGGAGGTTGTGGGTTTGATTCCTGCTCCGGGTGACTGTCTGTGAGGAGTTGGTGTGTTCTCTTTGTGTCTCTGTGGGTTTCCTCCGGGTGACTGTCTGTGAGGAGTGTGGTGTGTTCTCCCTGTGTCTGCGTGGGTTTCCTCCGGGTGACTGTCTGTGAGGAGTGTGGTGTGTTCTCTCTGTGTCTGCGTGGGTTTCCTCCGGGTGACTGTCTGTGAGGAGTGTGGTGTGTTCTCTCTGTGTCTCTGTGGGTTTCCTCCGGGTGACTGTCTGTGAGGAGTGTGGTGTGTTCTCTCTGTGTCTCTGTGGGTTTCCTCCGGGTGACTGTCTGTGAGGAGTGTGGTGTGTTCTCTCTGTGTCTCTGTGGATTTCCTCCGGGTGACTGTCTGTGAGGAGTGTGGTGTGTTCTCTCTGTGTCTCTGTGGGTTTCCTCCGGGTGACTGTCTGTGAGGAGTGTGGTGTATTCTCTCTGTGTCTGCGTGGGTTTCCTCCGGGTGCTCCGGTTTCCTCCCACAGTCCAAAAACACACGTTGGTAGGTGGATTAGCGACTCAAAAGTGTCTGTAGGTGAATGTGTGTGTGTGTATGTGTCTGTTTTGCCCTGTGAAGGACTGGCGCCCCCTCTAGGGTGTATTCCTGCCTTGCGCCCATTGATTCCAGGTAGGCTCTGGACCCACCGCGACCCTGAACTGGATAAGGGTTACAGACAATGAATGAATGAATGAAATTACAATAGCTATTAAGGGTAATCTCATTTATCAGGCCATAACTGTAGACACAAAAGCTCATGTCTGTAATTGTGCTTATTTAGTGAGATTTCTAATATGACACTGATGCACGTATAGATGGCAATATATGTTCAGTTATTTATTTAAAGCCACATTAATTAACTTCAGTTTGAAGTTGTAATTTTACAGTGACTCTTTCAGTAAAGATTGCTGAATACCAAGCAATCGCTAAAGGGGAAGGAAGTCTAAACATTAGGCTGTGGAGCAGTGTAACTGTGTTCTTTGGAGTGACAGTGCTCCATTCCAATACTTTTTAGATGAGCTAGAGTAGCTTTTATAATCCAGGACTCATTATCTAACATCAGTACCTGACCTCACCATAGTGCTCTCATAGTTGAATGCCCTCAAATCCTCACAGGAACGCTCCAACATCCAGTGTAAAGTCTTCCGAGAACAACGGAGTGGGGACAAATTCTCATTCTCAAAAAAGAAATGCCACAGAAAAATGTCACCGAAAGTTGTCTGAAGCAATTTTTCAGTCGAGAAAAAGGCCACTGCATCGTCTCTATTCATTTTTTTTTTAGTCAGGGACCAACCTTTATCATCAGCTAAAGAAAGAATGGGGGCGACAACACAAATGTATTTCCACGAACAGGCAAATGTGTGTGGGTGTGTGTCTGTGTGTGTGTGTGTGTTTGTGTGTCTGTGTGTCTGTGTGTGTTTGTGTGTATGAGTTTCACAGGAACATAATGAGGTCGTCCATACAGCTGTTTCAGCTAGCCCTAGCAGTGCTAATTAAAGCACAGGGAGCACACCAGGGAGAAACTCTAATGCTCCTTCTCCTTAACCATGGCCTTATTCACACTCACACACACACACACACACACACACACACACACACACACACACACATACATACAATGCATCACTAATTTAAAGAAAGCAGTATAAAAGGAAATCATGTTATTTACACACTTCTGTTCCTAGTGTTTGAATTTTATGGACAAATGCTTAAATGAAGTCTGTTACAGTCGGGAGATTGGATTAAATGGTATTTAATCCAATTAAATGGCTGTGTATTTATGTATTTATTTGTCTTTAATTGTTACTGTTTGGCGTGTTAGCCGGTCTGTTACCTAACCACATCAAAATGGACGACGGTTTGCGTCTTCCGGCCCTGCCTGAAGATGAGCAAGACTGTTGTTGTAGTTTGTGCACTCATGCTTGTCTGAGCTGAGGCAGAGGCAGTAACAGCAGAATGTGCTTTTACTCTGAATTACACTGGCTAAAGGAAAATGTACTATTTTAGGGGCTGTCATGCAACTCCAGTGGCTTGGGGTTGGATTTAAAGCCCCTCTCCAGGAGACGTTCTGTGAGGAATTTGGTGTGTTCTCTCCGTGTCTTTATGGATGTGATTCACAACGGTGAAGTTGGTTCCTTATTCACAGTTCCTGATTCATTTGGCTCCTTATTCACAGACTGAAGCTAGCTCCTTCACAGATCCAGATTCAGTGAGCCACGGTGAATGAAAGGGACTGTTCGATTTTGAAATAATGCTGCTTTTAATGCTTCATGGAAAAATGAATAGCACTAAATACAGAAATTACACAACACACAAAACAAGACAAAAACATTCTTCTTTTACTCAATCGCTGTTTAGTTTGTTTATTTGATCCTAAAGGTCTCTGCAGTTTATTTTTTATACATTATAAAAGAGTATATTGTCATTTCAAATGGGTTAAATTTAGTTTATTTATTTTAAATTGACCAGTAAAAATAAATGGAGGGACTGTATTAAAGGTACTATGAGGTTGGGACACCGTAATTCTCATCCTAAATACAGTTCTAATGCCACACATTAAAAAAAACTTGTACTTAGTCAGGCCCAGGCTTATGATGTTTTCCCTGGAAAGTCATAATAAAACTTTTTTTTTTACAAGAAATAAAGTGAGATTTGGTTCTAGAAGTCAAAGTTCACATTTTATCTTATACAAATATGCACAAAAAAAAATGTGAGGTCCTTAATCTTTTTGGGCCAGCACAAATACACCTCCTAAACACAGGTCTAGTTTCCCACTGTAAGGAAAACACTGATTTAGCCTGGCCCGAAATTTTACATTTTCATTTTAACTGGAAACATGGCAATACTGAGCACAAAAACTTAGTGAGGCTGAGATTAAGGAGGGAATTTGAGGTCCTTATTCACTTTGGGCCAGCACAAATACACCTCCTAAACACAGATCTAGTCTCCCACTGTAGGTAAAAGGTGGACTTAGCCTGGCCCGAAATGATTTTATACTTCAATTTTACCTGGAAACATGGCATATTGTGCAACAGTGGACAAAGAAAATGAATGTGAGGCTAAGATTCTGGAGGGAGTTTGAGGTCCTTATTCACTTTGGGCCAGCACAAATACACACCCTAAACACAGGTCTAGTCTCCCACTGTAAGGAAAACATGGGTTTATACTTCAATTTAATAAAATACTTTAATTTTAACTGGAAAAATAGCATATTGAACAATTGTGCACAAAAAACAAGTAATCTAAATTTGTTTACAACAAACTCTAAAATTAATTTTGTCTCTTACATGTTCCAGGAAGAAATGTATATCATTCATTTCTTAAAAAAAAAAAAAAAAGCAAAATTCCCAAGGATTTCAGTCTTTTCCTCTTCACTTATTACCTCAGGCATTAACTGTTTGTTTAGGGCCTGTTTTGCATCATCACTGGTCATACTTAGCAATGGAGGTGGTGCAACTTCTCCCTTGAAATGGGATTTGTTTTCAGTGCACCACCTGTTTGCCTTTAAAATCTGTTCATAAATGTTGAGGTTCTGGAATGAGACCGTATTGTTGCAAAACATACTGATGGCATTGGTTACAGAAGAACTTCTAAACTACTAAAGGTTCCAGTGAGCACTGTTGGGGCCATAATCCGGAAGTGGAATGAACATCTTTTCACCAGAAACCGGCCACGACCAGGTGCTTCCCACAAAATTTCAGACAGATAAGTGAAAAGAATTATGAGTTGAGAGGAAGAGTTGTCCAAGAGCCAAGGACCACTTGTGAAGAGCTACTGAAAGACTTGGAATCAGCAGGTACTACTGTTTGAAAGATATTCAATAAGTACTGCACTCAGATGCCGTGGCCTGTACCACGCTCACCAAGACTCCATTGCTGAAGAAAAATCATGTTGAAACACGTTTAAAATTTGCTCAACAACATTTAGACAAGCCTGTGAAATACTCTGAGAATATAGTCTGGTCAGATTTTTGGATGCCTTAATACACACCATGTTTGTAGGTCCAAAAGCACTGCATATCACCCCAAATACACCATACCAACAGTGAAGTAGGGCTGTTTTGCAGCATATGGCACTGTCATGCTTCATATAACAAATGTCACATGACAAATGCCATCTACCAGGATGATGAAGATGAATCGAAGGTGGGAAATCCAGCAAGACAATGATCCCAAACACATATCCAAGGAAACTCTCCATTGGTTTCAGAGAAAGATAATAAAGCTGCCTGAATGGCCCGGCCAATCAGCTGACTTCAATCCAACTGAAAATCTATGGAAGTAACTGAGGCTCAGAGTTCACAGAAACAATTTTATGAATTTTACTTTTTCACACGCCACAATAAATCCCAGATTATTTTGTGAAACTTTTAGTACAATTTACTCAAACAAAATACAAGATTCAAGACAAATTACTCAAGATTCATTATCATTAAGTGTATTTATGTAACAGTGTAGGGTCAACAGGGCTATAAGGATCCATGAGCAGGTAGAACAGAGAACAAAAATACAATCTGACAAAAAACAAGGTCCGAGCATTAATTTAGCACTGGTGAATTTGCTGTGAGAGATTTCTGGTGTAAATAAGTTGCTTAAATGTTATTTCAACTGAGCGATTCCATTTTGTAGCTTGGTATGAACAGAAAGTAACAGATAACAGATACAGCTACGTGTCACATAAATGTCACCGTTCTGCTGTGGTTTCACTAACTTACTTATATTAGCCTTAGAACCCCCTCTCCGGACACCCACGTCCTCAGTGTGAATAGAAACCTCGGCATATGTTGCACTGTCTGACCATATTTTTAATTAAATAGTAAAATGGGTCAAATATGTTCATCTTTAATCTACCAGCAGGATAAGTTCCTCCGTTGCAAAATATATGGTGCAATCAACATTAAAAACATCTGGTTCTGGCTAAAATCTGCAGCCAAAATCAGCCAAAAGCAGGAATGAAAAAAACTCGTAATTGGATGATGATCTTGATCAGATTATGTCTGTTAGTGATTGGATTTTAAAGCCAAGTGTAAACATGACCAATTCATGTTCTGCTAGATCCAAACACACTTGTGTTTCAAATCTGAATGTAGGTAATGTTCATTTTCTGGACACATTTTTGTCAAATGGCCTCTGGCAATGGGCTGAAATTTGGTTAGCGAAGCTAGCTAACGCTAACACAGACAACGCTACACAGAATCATGAAGTGCGGGTTCTTTCCGTCTGCCGTCTGGGCCGATTTGTTAATGTGACGCAGGCATTACATTAAAAAAAACAGTGATCCCTGTGCCATTTGGCAGAAATTTAATGAGTTTCCCATAATCTGGCCCTGATAGCTTCATTTTAAAAC
Organism: Hoplias malabaricus; assembly: GCF_029633855.1. Taxonomy (NCBI): domain Eukaryota; kingdom Metazoa; phylum Chordata; class Actinopteri; order Characiformes; family Erythrinidae; genus Hoplias; species Hoplias malabaricus. The sequence continues at coordinate 6,876,754 of NC_089809.1, forward strand.
CAGGGCCTGAACCTCTCTCTCTCTCTCTCTCTCTCTCTCTCTCTCTCTATTTCTTTTTCTCACCAACCTTGTTCTTTGCTGTATTTCCTTACTGTCCTCTTCTTCTTAATCCTCCTCTATTCTTATCCCTCTCTCTCTCTTTCTGTCCGTCCTGTTCGGAGAATTCCTTATGCAATGTGAATCAGTAGCATGTGGTCAGTTTAATCTGACTATGTGTGTGTGTGTGTGTGTGTAAGTGTGAGTCAGGGATGCTTCTTTATCCTCTTAATGCCCTAAATGTCGCATTGCCTCATTCATACCAGCTTCTCTTGCCTCACTTTCCTTTCATCTCTCCGTCTCCCTTCACAGTTCACCTTGTGTGCACTTGCTAACATGCCGCAAGCTAAAGTAGATGTGCATAATGCGAGATTTGGGTTGAAAAAGTGATGGACTGTTTCTCTCTCTCTCTTTCTCTGTCTCTCTCTCTCTCTATCTGTCTCTCTGGTTCTATTCATATATTTGCCTCTTCCCTTTCTCACCCTCTATGACTTGTAGCCCTGCAAGGTCATTTCCAAGGAGAAGACTTTCTCTGGATCCTGGTTGGCTTGCTAGCTATTAAAGAGACAGCGTCCTGCTGAGCACATGGCTCTGAGGACACACACACACACACACACACACACACAAACACACGGATTCACAGCAGACTGCAGAGTCAGCAGTCATGCTGTCACAAAGTGTGCTGATCTTTCAAGAAGCGGCCTGTTAAAATATGCATCGTTCTTCAGGCCTGGCATAAACTACACTCTCAAAAAATTGCAGGCTACCATTCTGTACGAGGTGTACTTTGTCACTGGCCCCTGGACACCTGCTCATCTGATATATTTTCTGAAATGAAGGCCGTTAATAAGATGTTTGTTTCAATTTCACTGCAGTATTAGCTACTACTTCTGTGTTAGCTTTACTTCAGATGTTTGAGCATTGTTTGAAGCAGATTTGAAGGAATTCGGTCTGAAAATGAGTAAGGACAGGTACTGATGTCTCATGATTAGTTCTGGTAGGGTGACCAGATCTGAGATGGTGAAAAAGAGGACACGTCTCTGGGGGGTGGGGGGTGTGTGGACGACTACTGACGTGCAGACTGACCAATTAAATGTTTACAGAGAAGGTTATCGACCAATTACGGTAGCTCTACAGTCAGACCGTCCAATCAGAAGATTTTAGGCTACTTCACCACGCCCCCTTCTCACTCAAGCGAACCAATCGGAGTAAGGGAGGGCGGGACTAGTTTGTGAACAAAACGCTTCTCGAAGTTCTATGTAAGCTGTAGAAAAAATTAGTGACTCTAAAACGTGAAACTCTAGATGTTTGTGAAATTCCGCCCGGACATTTTTTTAAGTCTAAAAAAGAGGACATGTCCTGGTAAAAGAGGACGTCTGGTCACCCTAAGTTCTGGAACCCAGAAAAACCCCAGTTCATACCTAAAGTGTTGGAGTTTCTTTACTTCAGAGAACACATACATGTCTCAATAAGTACACATTAAAATATTTTTATTTTACAGTTTTTTTTTTAACCTTTATTTAACCAAGCAAGACTTTTAGAACAGCTTCTTATTCACAATGGCAGCCTGGCAAAAGGCATAGCATCTTGAAAATAGCTGAATTCATATTGTTAAGAGTTGTTTTAAAAAATCATGAAAATAGTGTACATTTGGTGGAGAGTCTATGAGCCAAATCAGTACTTATAACTTCAAAATGAACGGCCTAGGCTAAACTGCTGTAGGATAAATGTGTGGAGATTAAAAATTGTAAAAATAAGTGGGAAATCTCAGTTTTACATTAAATGAGCCAGTTACATTGACATTTTTACTTTGTGTGAAATAAGAGAATAATCACTACTTCCTTTGGAAAAAGAATGTAGTTTAAAACACATTTATTTAAGGTACACAGTGGGGTTGGACTGAACATGTACTTCCACATGGTTAGTAGCCTGGAGAGACTACATTTGCCTAGAGAGAATTCTTTTTTATAAGACTGTAGTATAATACTAGCCTCATGCTAGCATTTCCTTATAAGGTTGGGGCTAATGTGACCTTTTATTCTTTCTGTTTTTTTTTATTATTTCCTTTTCCTTTGCACCAGCTGTGACATTCACAGACCTCGCTAAAGGTCAGGGAAATTAAACAGAAAAGGCTGGACAGGAGCCTTTTGTCCTACTGAATTTAGCTTCGTTTTTAGCTTTCTTAGCTTTGGTAGTTAGCTGCAGAGTGGGAGTGTATCTGTGTTTCTTGGGTCCTATATTCCTCACTTCAACATCCTGTTAACATACATGTTAACCCTCCTATTTTGTTTGGTTCAGATTTCACTTTCATTTATGGTGAATTGACCCAGAAATCTCCAGAAACGCTTTTATTGCTGCATGCCAAACTTTAAAAACAGTGTTTGATTTTTGCTGTTTGCTGTTTGCTGTTTGGGAAACACAGGACCCATGCAGTGGTCTGGCACGTTGTCCAGGCTGTGTTCCTGTCATATGCCCAATGATTTTAGGAAGCCTCCATACTCACTGCAGCCTTTATCAGAATGAAGCAGTTACAGAGAGGGAATAAATGAATAAAGAAGCATAGGACCCAGTTCTACATATTTGCTCTCCCAGGCGCCTTTGCATAGTATAAATCTAAATCTGGGAAACATAGAACACTGGGGACATAGAATGACCCTCTCCATACCTTTGGAGAGAGAGAGACTCTGTTGACCCATTTTGAGCTTAATGTGTGAGTGTGTGTTTGTGTGTGAGTGTGTGTGTGCGTGTGTGGACTGTGTGCACTTCTGAGAAATACTGAGAGAGACAAAATGAGAAAGAGCGAGACGGAGAGAGAGAAAAAGATTAAAGCAGGGAACAGATGGACAATAGCTGATGATTAACTGTTGCAAATATTATTAAGATTAAAATACAATCATATTCTGTTTAAATTATTTTGTTAGGGTGAAAGTTATCTATGGTTGGGTTTGTGTGTGTGTGTGTGTGTGTGTGTGTGTGTCAAGAATGATGGAAAACAAACATTTTATTGTTGGGTAGACATTTAGAAAATTACATATTTTTCTTTCATATATAATTCAAAAGGAAAATAGCTTGAATTATTTCATTGTACTTCCTGACGTTAAAGCAGTCAACAAAATGTGTTAGCTTGGCTAACAATAATTCCAAATTACTAGGCGCACTTAGCATACTGTATGTAGCATACTGTTAACTGATGGCTAGCATGTTTGCTAACAAAGGAGTAAATTAAAATGGAGAAAATGCTTTTAGTCAGTCTCAGTCCAGCCTGAAAATCAGAATCCTTCTGCTTTTCTGTTTTCTATTTTTATTCTTTCTGGCTGTACTCATCTGTGTTTTGCTGTTACTCCTTAGTGTTTGTTATTTTTTTCAGTCTGACAGGATTAATTGTAGAGGGAGTAGTTTTCTGTAATTGGTTGAACCCAATGCTCTTTTTGTCACAGTGTTAGTATTTCAGTCTGCCTACTGAAAACTGGGGTGTTATCATACACTTGCTTAATTAAAAGCTCATTTAACCGACGTAATATTACTGTAGACTAAACCTGAAATAGCAATGTAATTACCATATATTACAGAGCAGTGCTAGCTTGCATGTAACAAAATTAATGGACTCATTAAAGGGAATGCCTACGATTGTGGGGAACTACAGTTCTCTCAGATTTGTTCATATTCAGAAGCTCCACGTCTTTTAAGGTGGAACGATATGATTGAGAAGAAAAATGAGCCGGATGTGACTTATCTGTAAGTTTTTATTCACTGTTTGAATTACCACAGAAACTCATTTGTACTTGTTTGAGTCGTTTAGTTTTGTCGCACTTTTGCTCTGTGTTTACTTTCATGCTGTTAGCACTCTCCCCGAATTTAAAATGGGTTTCCTGTAGAGCAGGAATGAAGCAATATCCTCATCTCGTTTCATGATTTGCAACGCCTATAGGGCTTATTGCTGTTTTTCTGTCATGAGTGTAGATAGTGAAAGCCTAGCATGTCTGACCAAGCTACTTTGTTTTTTTTTTAACTCGTTTACTGACACCAGGGTTTTGTTATCACTTTAGACCAGCTAGCAAATGGTGAGGAAACATCTAAACATTGTGTTTAATGACCTTGTAAGTAATGACCTGTAAAGTAAATGAATCTTACAGATCTTAATATTGACATACCACAGACTACAGAATAATGGCATGATTTCAGATTCCTGTTCTTGGCATTGAAAAAACGTGTTGTGGGGAAATTAAACAGATACTTTACCTTAGAGGACGGATCAGCCGCTCCACTCCTAACAAATTACATTACGAAACCTGCCCTGGTTAAACTAATCCAGCCAGAGTAGTGCTGTTGTCAGAGATTTCACATATGATAGCAGATTAGTACAGAGAAACATGCACGCACACACACACACACACACACACACACACTGGGCACAATAGCTCTTGTTGATGTGATGTGACAGAGGCCCTGGAGTTCTCATGAACTGCTTACACAAGCCTAAAGATGAACCACATATTTAGTGACAGTTGCCACCTCGGTCCATGATGGGTCCACTCTATCCATCCATTCCTCTCTCTCTCTCTCTCTCTCTCTCTCTCTCTCTCTCTCTCTCTCTCTCTCTCTCTATCTATCTTGCTGGCTCACTCGAACCCCCTCCCCCTTTTTTCTGAGTCAGCATATGGACTCTAAGGCAAGGTCACCTGACCGTTGTTGCTGTGGAGACCAAGAGTTGGGGATATTTTTTCTCTTTATCCTCTTTCCAGGCAGAGGGGGAGAAAAGGCACAAAAAGGGAGAGATAGGGCTTGTGGCATCATTGAAGAATGGTGTGTGCACGTGTTCACAGAAACTGTTGCAGCTGCATGATGCAGGGAACTCCTCCAGAACCAGAAACTGTGAACAGTACTGGAACTGGGGCATTGATTTTAAGGCATTTCATATAAAGACTGGTGCACACTCAAGGGCATAGCTTTTGGTTTCTTAATTACAAGCAAGATAAGAAACGAAATGAACATCTATTGTGATTTAAAAGCTGCAATATTTACATATAATGTGTAACTTATTCCTAAATATGAGAGGAAGACTTTACAAATCAGTGTATTCTATGCTTTATAGCATGTTAGAGTGATGGCACTCTTGGCATCTTAAGTGCTCTCGTGTTCCAACTTATTCATAGTTCACCAATTAGCCATAACATTATGACTACTTCCTTGTTTCTACACTCATTGTTTTAGAGCCCTCGGTGTCACTGCTGCACTGGACGTGGTCCAGCAACCAAAGACGTCCAGCCGGCAGCGTCCTCTGTCCACTGATGAAGGACTTGAGAACAACACAACCTGAACAACAGATGAGCTACTGTCTCTGACTTTACATCTACAAGGTGGACCAACGAGAGAGGTGCGTATGACAGAGTGGACAGAGAGTGGATACAGGGTTTAAAAACTCCAGCAGCACTGCTGTGTCTGATCCACTCTACACCAGCACAACACACACTAACACACCACCACCACGTCATCGCTGAGAACGATTCACCACCCAGATCATACCTGCTCCATGGGGGTTCTGAACCGTGGACCATGGTCTGTGAGTGTAGAAATACACAGTGCTCCTGTATGGTCAGTGGAGCATTCAAACCATGCGAGTGCAAAGCAACGTTGGCAATGTTGACCAGCCAGTGAGAGAACTCCCTCATCATAGATTTAATATGCTTATTTAGCTGGGGGCCCTCCTACCTGAACTATGTGGGCCATTCTGTAACAGCTGCAGCACTTAAGGTGGAATAGAAAATATAGAAGCAAGTGTAGTTGTCTATTCCTTCAGTTGGCAGCTTTGTGTCACAGTAGTGACAGATGCAGTAGTTTGGTCCAGACACCTGCTTCACTGTTTAATGTGTAAAGAAAACGTCAAATATGCCGGTGTTAGTGTAACTGTGTGAATATCGCAGCAGCATTTAAGGTGGAATTGTAACTTCATAGAACTCAACTTAGCACTTGGAAGTCGTCATTTTTAAGGTGGAATGGAATAGTAAGGAACTTTCAGACTGTATTGGTGTGTTCAGCATATGTTCAGCTTCAAAGTTTGGTTCATGATACTGTGGCACTTCGAGGCTTTTAAATTCGTGGAGTGCAGCTGCACAGTGCACACCACCTTTAACTATATTCCCACAGCTATGTTCCCGTAGACTATTATTTATTAACAATCCAACCTCGAGGAAAACAGTAACAGGTTTACTGTTTTCATATACTCAAGGTTAGTATCGCATCATGTTCTGATGATACTCTAACTTTCCCTATCTTGAAACGAGGGGTCCTTCAAAGTTTGTGGGGCCCTACGCAGCGTGTTTGGTGGTCCGACTCTGGTTATTATACATTTTTGGTCCATATATTTCTGGCTATTGTGCCTATGTTGGTAGCTATAGGTATTATTGCTGATTCATGGAGCAAGAAAAAAAAGCAAAATAAATAAATAAAGGGAAATATACAATGCAATTGCATGGAACATAGATTACAGTGTGTGGATTAGTAGATGTTGGGGTGATCTCCTGTCCCAGTGCAATGTGTGAGTGTGTGTATGTGTGTGTTTATGTATGTGTGAGGTCACTGGCAGAGGTTACTTCATCCTCTAATGAACGAAGCTAAACTCAGAGCCTCTCCCGTGTCCTGCATGATCCTGCTTCCCATTGCAAATCAGCTCACCATGCATAAGTGTGTTCCTATGTGGGTGTGTTTGTATGCATGTATCTAAAATACGCTTATACCACAAGCTACGTTATTAAGCTATAGGACATCTGTCACTCGATCTCTCGTTTTCCCCTTTCTATACGAGTCTCCAAAAATCCTTGAGTTAACTGAGCGTGTGCAGATTTATGCTTGTGCCGTCACGCTATGTACATTTCCCCCAGTGAGATAAATTAGCAGTCTATTTGAGTATGTTTTATTATTTAGTAACAAAACTGCCTAAGTGTTCGGTGTCAAAATAAGGCCAAATGTTTACAGAAATACATTCACTGATCTAACAGAATCATAAGGGAAAACATTTGGTTGTTATTCAGTACAAAAATGGACATCACAGAGAAGCTTACACTTTCAGCTGGAGAAACGTATCCAAACTGAGGTATTATTAACCAGGTAGCTACCTTTCCGTATTTAGCTTGCTGTGCTCCGTATTTGAGACAGAATTCCTATCTTAATAAACTGTTTTGTTCTGTGTAAAGATAGTTATTACAGTTATGCAGTTAGTTGCAAGAAGTATATTCATTTATTCATTCATTGTCTGTAACTGTTTATCCAGTTCAGGGTCGCCGTGTGTCCGGAGCCTACCCGGAATGACTGGACGCAAGGTGGGAACACACCCTTGAGGGGGCGACACACACTCACGTATGGACACGTTTGAGTCACCAATACACCTACCAACGTGTGTTTTTGGACCGTGGGAGGAAACCGGAGCACCCGGAGGAAACCCACGCAGACACAGGGAGAACACACCACACTCCTCACAGACAGTCACCCGGAGGAAACCCATGCAGACACAGGGAGAACACACCACACTCCTCACAGACTGTCACCCGGAGGAAACCCACGCAGACACAGGGAGAACACACCACACCCCTCACAGACAGTCACCCGGAGGAAACCCACGCAGACACAGGGAGAACACACCACACTCCTCACAGACAGTCACCCGGAGTGGGACTCGAACCCCCAACCTCCAGGTCCCTGGAGCTGTGTGACTGCGACACCTACCTGCTGCAGGAGCCCTAGGAATTAATTAGCAGTTTCAGCCATTTTAATATTTGAGATGTTTATATACCATTTTTATAACAATGTGCAATATCTGTAAGCACATAAGCAAGTATAGTTCATGTTATTTTATAACTTGAGGTGTCTTTAGGCATATTAGTGAGGTATATGCTTCTGTTATTTTTTAATTACATTAGCCTCAATTTCTAAAAACACAAACTCCTGAAAAGAAACAGATCCTGGCTAATTACATTAACGTTGAGGAGGGAGAGTGAGAACATTTGATACCGTCTTTCAAGAGCTCTTGATGAATAAAAATAAAATTGATTTGTTAACTCAGGGGAAGCACTAAACTTTCAGTGGTGGGTCCATTCAGGACAAAGAGTGGAAAACTCTGCTGCAGAAGGGAGCTGTACATCCTGTACCAATGGGATATCAATACAGCATTACAGCTGCTATAAGACAAAACAAAAAGGGTGTGCAATAATGTCAACCAGAGCCATAGACGTCTGAGTATACTGCAGTAAAACGGTCGACTCTTGTGTGGTGTCATTCACAGCTCCAGCATCTGACTTTGGAACACACCATTAATGTGCACTGAATATGCTTTAACCCTGTGTTGGTCAAAGATTATATCTCACAGGTTGGACTTTGGGACAGACCAGACATCTGGTTACTTTTTTCTGTGATGTACAATCACGTCAGTATTTGCTAGCATTGTTATTGGTCAAACAGGTTCTATTATTTCATTAATATTATTACAAAGACTTGCTAAAACACCTCTCCTGGGGTTATGGGTACTTGCAGCACTCTTGTCATTTTAATACTGCACTATTTCAAGGTCCACATTTGATTTAGAAAATAATTTCCTATGAAGCCCAGCTGGACCAGACAGATGTCCCTAACATGTCGTGCAGCAGAACCTGTATCAAAATCACAGCTTATAGGGTCATTAAAAAGCTTTTCTCAGCAAAAAAAATAAAAAAAACCCAGCAGCCTCAGACTTCCGCAGTAATGGGGGCGGGGCGATGTAGATTAATGTCGCTTATTGGTCCGTTCCTTTTAGCTTTCCTTTGCTGATTGGCTGTGAGGGACGTCGATAGAGAACAATTAAACATTCACCTGCCATATTTATAGCTGTTGTGTACGCGTTTATATTTTAAATATTTGAACTGTTAGCGGACTGTATGTTTTGTCAAGTTTTATAAAGCTCTATGAGCCTTTCTCGCTATCTCATTCCTTAAGGGGCGGAGGGATAAAAGTGGATTTAAAAAAGGGGGGCGGTGCTGTGGCAGGCGGAGCGATATGAGCATCTTTAGACACTGAGGTAGGGAGAGAGATAGTGAGTGAGAGAGGGATAAAACGAGAGAGAGAGAGAGTAGAAAAAAGGAAAAGAGAACCAGAAAAAAGGAAAGATAACCGGGACAGTGCGGTGGCTTTAGTTGTTGCCGGCTCCAACGGAGAGCAGCTGCACTGCCCTGCTCTCTGCTTTCATTTCATATCGCTTTATTTAATCCCTCTTTTCAGTCCCTCTCTTCTTTTCGTTTACAAAAGCGTCGTCAACTTTTTTTTTACGTCCCAACTAGTTTCACAGAGCCGGGACAACTTTCTGCCTCAAAGCCGGGCTTCAATTTAAGCCAGGTTTTATTTGGGGGTTTCTTTTCTATCCGTTTTTCCTTGTTTCACTTCATTTATTTAGTTCCAGCGCGTTGTCTTGGCTTCATCTCCTGAGGAGAGTGCGCAATCATGGGGGTAAGCCCTGAATCTACAACTTTTTATTACGTAGCTTAGTGTGAGGCTCTATGGCATTTTCTGTTATTAAAACGTGTGTGTGTGTGTGTGTGCGCGCGCGCGCGGTTGTACTTATTTGTGCTATTCTTGTGAGGATTCTTCTCATGAGCACCTTTTTCGCTTTTGCAACTTTTTGAAATGAAATCTTTGCGTTTTAGATACTTGGTCTATGTGTGTGTGTGTGTGTGTGTGTGTGTGTGTGTGAAACTGCAGACTCATGTATGCGGCTCTGACATGGAGCTATGTCATAATGACATTGAATGTGATGCAGGGTTTTTGTAGCCTACATATAGAAAGCTCAGATTGCGTCACACGCACCTCTTAAACCAAATAACAACGCACCCGCATTAGAGCGTTCACTCCTAAATGAACGTCACAAACACACGGTTGTACTAAGACCTCTCGTTCCCCGTTGAGAGACGCTTCTGGAGAACTGGACCCGACTGCGCCGCACACTGCGTCCTAAAGCGCGTTCCTTAAGCCGTGCTAATTCAGCACTAATTCACTGCACATGGTGCACGTGCGAGAGTGTACGGGCACCTTTCTCCATCCTCTTGTCTTTCCCAAGCTCGTGACAGTCAGAGTTTAGCTCGTTGCGAGTCCGTTAGTGTGTTCCTGTTTATTTAACTTAACTGCGGTTTAATTACCAGAAGCCGGTGCGACGAAACGCCGGTGCGCGTCATAATGCGGTTACCGGCTTGTGTCCGCACGCACGCGCACGCGCGCACCCGCAGAAGCACTGACAGTCCGTTCAATTGTGACATAACCGCGCGAGGGATTAAGGGTGGTTAACGGTAATGCGTCAGCGCCCAGAAAAACGAAGCCCTAACGGAATTATGGCTGTAAAACCGCGTTTGTTTGAATTCTTCGCGAGGCGTGAGTTTATGACGCTGAGGAGCCGGTTGTTTCTGACCGAGCGATTGTAAACGATGTGATAAACCATAAATATCCGACATTTCTGAGGTGTATTTGTGGTAAATATCAGTTGTCCGCTGTCGCCTGCACTTATGACCCAATGTGTCATAGGCTGATATTCAGATACTATGGAGATTATCAAGGTTAAAAGTTATTTGCGGGTGTTGAGCAAAAATAAAGAAAACCCCGGTTTGATAAACACGCAAAAAATGAATTTCGAAAACTGCCGTGTCATGTTTCAATGCCGGGTTTCTCCTGCTCTCAAGCCGGCGTTTCGCAGTGACGCAGTGATGCCAGTCAGCGTTATTTTTCACACCCGTATTCCGCCTAGCCCCGCCCTACTGCGCCAGGATTGGCCCTATAGCCCTATAATGCCCTACTATTGGCTAACTGTCAATATTAATTGGATTATGAGATAGTAGCATATACTACCGGCGCCCACCGCTTTTGATTTGACCAATCCGAGCTCAATAAGGCGCAGCTTCCGGGTGAAATCAAGTAGTATGTGAAATTTACCAATCATAGCGAAGGAATAGGATGCCGTTTACCCAATCCTAGCGCAGGAAGGTGGGGCTTGCCTGAACACGGGTGGGAAATTAACAGCTGCAGTGGACTGTGGGGAGGGGCGAATTGTGCAGGAGGAGAGGGGCACGAAAAAAGTTAGAGGACCTACAAAATCTCAACCTCAGCAATAAAAAGAAATATATATATATATAGAGATATATATTTATATATATTATATATATATTTATATATATTATATATATATTTATATATATTATATATATATTTATATATATATATAATACAAAAATAAACATATAAAAGAACCAGCCATATGTAAGTAGCTATTTGACATGAGCTGACGGAGCTTTATGTATGACGTACATTGTAATTATGTATTATACATAATTATAAAAATTCATAGAATGGAGTGATTTGTGTGTATTATTTCTCATTTTTATACAGTCGTAGATGATGGCGTATGTATTTGTATGTACTGTTACTTCTATAGCTCACCTTGAGACACGTGAGGTCAGTGTGTGCTGATGTGTGTGTGTCAGCTTCGCAGGTGAGAGCCATATGTGTGTGTAAGGGAGGGGCAGGCAGCCTGGGGGTGGGGGTGGTAAAGAGAGGAAGGGAAAGAGGAAAAGAGAAAGATGAAAAAGGAGAGAGAGTGAGAAAAGGACAAAGACAAAACAAAGACAAGGTGAGAGATGAAATTTGAGGCAAAGAAGAAAGTACATTTGAGAGAGAACGATAAATGAAAACACAAACATATTAGGAGGGTTAAAGAGGAGGAGATGGGATCACTGGGGGAAGAGAGAGGGATAGAGAAAGGGTAAAGACTGAAAGAGTGGTATGGAAGGGGGGGGGCAAAGAGAGAAAGAATGATAGGGAGAAGGAGAGTGAGAGAGGGGCATAAAAAGAAGAGATGGACAGAAAGAGGTACAATGAGTGCAGGAAAGCAACAGGAGATGGAGAGAGTGAGAGAGAGAGAGAGAGAGAGAGAGAGAGAGAGAGAGAGAGAGAGAGAGAGATCATGTTGCAGTGTTCTACCTGAGCTCAGCTCACATTACTATAGCCAGTATGAACTCAGCTGGCAGAGCAGTCTCTCAGTGGGGGCTGAAGAGTGAGGGTCCATAAAGCACACTGTGACAGAGCACACTGATTCCCCAAAGGAACAATGATAATTTAAAATGGTAGAATGAGTATCATAATGAACAGATGCACCCACACAAACGTCCTCTCTATCTCTTCTCTCTCTCTTTCTCTATCTCTTCTCACTCTCTCTCTCTCTCTCTCTCTCTCTCTCTCTATCTATCTCTCTCTCTCTCTCTCTCTCTCTCTCCCCCTATCCTTTTCTCAGTTAAGATGTATTTTTAAGCATGTTTGAAGGAAGCTCTATGGTAATGTTAAAAATAATATTTGTATAATGTTTTAACCCTTTGTGCCCCATACAAATTGGACGTTGGGACTTCTATTTTGCAGAGGGCTGGTTTCCCAGACAGGGATTAATGTTAGTCCTCAGCTACATCCTCCTTTCAATGGAAAATCACATTTCAGGACGCTGTAGTCCAGGACTAGGCTTAATCCCTGTCTAGGAAACCTCCTCAAAGAGTTTAAGCAGTACACATTTAAGGGTTAAACAGAGGACACTGCAGTTTATTCCCTGTCCAGGAAAGTGACCTTTATTACATTCTATAGATCTGAGAAACAAAGAGTGAGGTCCTGATCTAGGGTGTGTTCCTAGATGATCGTGAAATTGGGTGAAGACTAATGTTTTATTCTCCACTCGTGTAACCACACTATACCTATGAGGAACAAATTCCAAGCAACATTCACTACTTCTGTAACACAGCTGTATCTGAGCTTCGGTCACATGTTATATGAGTTAGAGCCCATTACCAAAGGCGGACAGGTTGTGGGTATCATGGGTCAAGGCGAGTGTGTGTGTGTGAATCTGTGTGTGTGTGTTTGTGAGATGTCGTTGCGTGTTCAGGTTCCCAAGGTTGGATTACCCCCTCCTACTGTTCCCCCAGCAACACAGCCCCAGGGTTAGCCTTGTTCCGACGGTCAGCGCTGTCTCCTGGACATTAGCATCACTTATTCATGCTGTCTCCATCCACAACACAAAGCCTTCTCTTTTCTTCTCAAAGGAACCGGATCCTGGGCTCTGTTTGTTCTGGACGTCTCTGACCGATCAGTGGGTCAGAAGTCGAGATGAAGCTGAGCCGGACATATAGCTAAACACAGCGAGACGCTGGGCTTGGTTTTGATTCCAGAGCTGCAGGTGTCAGGTTTTAGAAAAGAGAAGAGAATCGCTGGGAAACGGAGAGAGAAAGTGATATGTGTGTGTGAATGTGTGAGATTGACAGACTCAAAGAAAGACGGATGGAAAGAAAGATTCCCTTCTCACTGGAACGCATATACCTTACATGGCCACGAGTTTATATCTGTATATATTTAAGATCCTAATGTGTATATCTTTTCTATTTGTAATACATTCAACCCATATATAAATATATTGTATATTGTACACATATTGTAAATATATATTGATAACTTTACTGCAAGAAAAGTCATAACTGTCCAAACTTGGTATACATTAATTCATTCATTCATTATCTGTAAGCGCTTATCCAGTTCAGGGTCGCAGTGGGTCCAGAGCCTACCCGGAATCACTGGGCGCAAGGCGGAAACACACCCTTGAGGGGGCGCTAGTCTTTCAATGGGAGAGACACACTCACACATTGACTCACACACTCACACCTATGGACATGTTTGAGGCTCCAATCCTCACCTGGAGGAAACCCACGCGGACACAGGGAGAACACACCACACTCCTCACAGACAGTCACCCGGAGGAAACCCACACAGACACAGGGAGAACACACCACACTCCTCACAGACAGTCACCCGGAGGAAACCCACGCGGACACAGGGAGAACACACCACACTCCTCACAGACAGTCACCCGGAGGAAACCCACGCAGACACAGAGAGAACACACCACACTCCTCACAGACAGTCACCCGGAGGAAACCCACGCAGACACAGGGAGAACACACCACACTCCTCACAGACAGTCACCCGGAGGAAACCCACGCGGACACAGGGAGAACACACCACACTCCTCACAGACAGTCACCCGGAGGAAACCCACGCAGACACAGGGAGAACACACCACACTCCTCACAGACAGTTGTGGGGCTCGAACCGCCCCTATCTAAATACAGCTATATTACATGAAACTTTATATAATATACAGTTAATATTTTGTTTGGAATTTCCCTTTCCACTGTAACACATATAACACTTGATCACTTGTGGCATCTTTCCACTGAATGGTAGCTCCGCAACTCAACTCTACTCACCTTTTGGCCCATGGTACCTGGTCGTGTTTCCATTTGCCCAGCTCCACCCCTAAAAATATAGATGGAGATGTTATAAAACACTGTCTCTAACTGGAACCGCAGGAAATGGAAACCACAACAATGGTGCGTGTTTTTGTTTTATTGGGACTGAACACATCTCTGCGCCCCACTTCAGACAGACCTGTGGAGGTTTCATTTTTCGTTCCTTGTTGCACCGTCCAGCTCTAGCTGGAGTCGCTCTGGCAGGTGACAGGAGATCTAAGACAGCTGGGCAATGTGTCTTTAGTGTGGGGCGAACATGTCAGCCAACAAGATATAATGGTTCCTGAAAACCTCCAGAAGCAATTCAGCACACCCAAGGTAAGCATGCAGTCCCATAACAGTTTTATGGTGAGACCCTTAATTCACGTGGCATTTCACGGTGCTGAAGCTGTCACCATTTTATAGGCTCATAGGCCACAGTGCGTTATTAAACTGTGTGTATATCAAAGCTAATGTTACAGTTACTTGTTCTGTAGCCTGTTTAAAAACATAACTGCACTGTACGATTTAGCCCGAATCATTAGAATCTACAGAAAACTGATCTGATAAACAGTTCTGTCAGTGTATGTGTTTACAGACGTGTGCTGCATAATATCAGTTTATATCTTTCGCACATACAATGCTACACTGTAAAAAAATGTATTGTAAATTTTACAGTAAAATACTGGCAGCAGAGTTCCCAGCCATTTACCAAATTTTACAGGAACACTACTGTATTTCAAAATTACATTACAAATTGAATAATACAATAATTGACTGTAAATACTGTGATTTACAGTAAAATACTGCAGCAGACTCACTGTATATTTACAGCAATTTTTTACAGTGTATGTTTCCAGTGCTCTAATGCCTAGAAAAAATAAAACACTGCTGATTTGTTCAGCTATAAATAAATAACCCTGTTACTGTCATTTTATATTTTGTCTTGTATCAAATTTATAAAAATTAATACTAATGTTTACATTGTTTACATCCCACACTGCACAGGGGGCTTCATCTTCCGGCAAAGTGCTGATTCATCAACTTCAGCCAGAGTCCGTGCCCAGCAACGGTCAAGGAAACTAACTATCTATCTATCTATCTATCTATCTATCTATCTATCTATCTATCTATCTATCTATCTATCTGTCTATCTATCTATCTATCTATCTATCTGTCTGTCTATCTGTCTATCTAGCTATCTGTCTATCTGTCTATCTATCTATCTGTCTGTCTATCTATCTATTTATCTATCTATCTATCTAACTATCTATCTATCTATCTGTCTATCTGTCTATCTATCTATCTGTCTATCTATCTATCTGTCTATCTATCTATCTATCTATCTATCTATCTATCTATCTGTCTGTCTGTCTGTCTATCTAGCTATCTGTCTATCTGTCTATCTATCTATCTGTCTGTCTATCTATCTATTTATCTATCTATCTATCTATCTAACTATCTATCTATCTATCTGTCTATCTGTCTATCTAGCTATCTGTCTATCTGTCTATCTATCTATCTGTCTGTCTATCTATCTATTTATCTATCTATCTAACTATCTATCTATCTATCTATCTATCTGTCTATCTGTCTATCTATCTGTCTATCTGTCTATCTGTCTATCTAGCTATCTGTCTATCTGTCTATCTATCTATCTGTCTGTCTATCTATCTATCTATCTATCTATCTATCTATCTATCTATCTATCTATCTGTCTGTCTGTCTGTCTATTTATTTAGTGCTATTATTTTTTAGCTTGTAGAATTGCTCATTCTGTAACTTGTTTAATACTCAATATTAGCTCAGTTGTGTTGTACAAAATAAAGCAATGCATTTTTTAATCTTAAATATTTTGGTGTTTTAAGTTTGTTGTTGTTTTAAAATTAAAAAATATATAAAAATATATATATATTTTGGTAATAGGCCAACTGCAGCATAATGGTTAAAAAAGCAAGCTTGGGATTGGGAACATCCTCGGTTCAATCCCCAGAAATTGGGGGCGGGGCAATGGAAGAACAGTGCTGTGTCCTCCCTAAACATCCATGGTTGAATAGTCCTTGAGCAAGGCGCCTAACCCCAATTTCTCTCTGGACGCTGGGAATAGTTGGCCAGTAGTGTGTGTGTGTTTGTGTGAGTGTGTGTGTGAGTATGGGTTAAATATGCAGGAATGTTGAATTTTGTACATATTTTTGCAATCTTTTTCTTAGTAAACAATAAGAATAACAGCAGAGGGTCATTGTGAAGGGTAATGAAGGTCAAGGTAATTATTGATTTTTTGTATCATCTACTGGCTGTATATAATTCATCGCAATTTTCTTATGAAGTTTGTGCTAGACCCAGGTATATCATCCAATATCCTTTTTAAAAAAATGTCTTGCATACATGGAGAAGGCCTAGATTGTAACAGATCTGTCTGACACAGGAGATGACTGGAGGATGGAGGGCTGGACAGATGGATAGATGAGGAAGGGATAGAGGAGTCATGCATTAAGAGGGATTTGAGATTTAAGGGTTTAATATTTTGTTTAATTTCTGAGAACGAGAAGCTAGAGAGAAACATACGTGTGTGTGTGTGTGTGTGTGTGTGTGTTGTAAGTAGAGGAAAAAATAATGAAGTCTTGATTTTCCAAAATGTCATTTCAATATTTTTAAAAGTCATAATTTGATTATTTCACATTATAAAAATCTATATTTTGAGAACAGAAATATATTTTCTGAGAAACTATATTAATTCTAACAAATTCAATATTTGTAAAAACCTGTAGAAGTATTTGAGAAAATCACTAAAACAATAACTGACTTGACTTTAGTTTGATGACATGAGTTTAGAGCAGTGCCTGGTCAGGATCCTCATGGCATTTGTTGCAGGGCTAATCTGCATATTGTGTCTTTTTGTCATGTCTTAATTACAATGGTCAAAATCATCATAATAATTAATCATATTACACTCAACAGAAAGCGTGGAGTGAGTGAGTGTGAGTCAGTGAGTACAGAGAGAGAGAGAGAGCTAATCCTCATCTTTCGTAATCAGATTATTTAATCTGGACAAACACAGACCTGTACTAGTCTGCACTGTGGTCCATGACAGATGGCTCAGCAGGCACCAAGGACATTCTTTCTCTCACTCTCTCTCTCTACACACACACACACACCCTTCGAATGATGCTTTTAGTCATATTTACATAGGAACTATTTTGGCCCCGAACACACATGCGCATAGAAAGTCAAAGTCAAACTACATTTAGTTCTAGCCCCTCGCTGCCGTTGTATGTTTAGCTGAACCTATGTGTGCTTTTAGGTCCTTTACACCTTTATTTGTGACACAAAACATGGGTACTTCTTTTTTAATTCATCCGAGAACTTACATTTACGTTTCGGCATAGCTGCTCGAGATGAGGGTGGGTACATGAGCTTCGCCTGACGTAAACAAGGACTACTGACGTGCAGACTGACCAATTAAATGTTTACAGAGAAGGTTATCGACCAATAACGGTAGCTCTACAGTCAGACCGTCCAATCAGAAGATTTTAGGCTACTTCACCACTCCCCCTTCTCACTCAAGCGAACCAATCGGAGTAGGGGAGGGCGGGACTAGTTTGTGAACGAAACGCTTCTCGAAGTTCTATGTAAACTCTAGAAAAACAAAACCCCGGACGATTCCACCCGGACATTTTTTAAGTCTAAAAAAGAGGACAGAAAAAAGCAGTGAACTTGTACCAGGTATTTTCTGATTTGCGGAGAGAACTAAATTACACGTCATTAGAAAGCCTTCCACACACTTGTTAGGTTTACATGAAAGGTTATGCTAAGCTAGGAAGCGAAAATGAGCCATAAAGTAAAAGAATTACACATTATTAAGAACCTATTATAGGCTCTGGACCCACTGTGACCCTGAACTGGATAAGAGTTACAGATAATAAATGAATGTTTATTTTACTGAGAACAATTGAGAGAAGACTGCAGAATTGCCTTGTGGCTTAGCTGCTAGCCTTCATGCTACATCATCATGCTCCGTTAGCATTAATCAGGACTGTGTTAGCCAGGCTAGTTTAGGGCCTTCATGGTCTGTGCTTTTAGTAATAAGTAATTACTTTTGACAGATCAAACACACATACAAACCCTCAGCTTCATATATATCGGAACAACATGTTCTCACACAGATTTTGTAGCAAGATACTAAAACTTTATTTTCTTAATCGTATTTGACTAGTCAGTATATCTAATTTTCTCACAGTATTTCGAGATTATTCGGCTTGGTCCAGAAAATGTAACTTTGTTTGTTTATATAAATAATGCAAATATTTAAAATTTTTCAAGAATAAATGAAGCAAGCTTAATTATCTGTCAACTGAATGCAGTTTCAAATGCTAAAATCAACCACAAAATATCGTATCAAAAATAAGTTTGAATAATCGTACGAAATTCATAGAAGAGTCTCATAATGAGAAACATTAGCCATAAAGACTAAATTTAAAATGTCAAAACTTCCCGTAATTGTACGAATGACCAGTGTGTTCATTTGTAGCACTAATGCTAACAGCCGGCATTTGTGAAATACAACACATTTAATGTTGTTTAATGTGTAGGGTGACCAGACGTCCTCTTTTACCCGGACATGTCCTCTTTTTTAGACTTAAAAAATGTCTGGGCAATTTCACAAACGTCCGGGATTTTGTTTTTCTAGAGCTTACATAGAACTTCGAGAAGCGTTTCGTTCACAAACTAGTCCCGCCCTCCCCTACTCCGATTGGTTCGCTTGAGTGAGAAGGGGGCGTGGTGAAGTAGCCTAAACTCTTCTGATTGGACGTTCTGACTGTAGAGCTACCGTTATTGGTCGATAACCTTCTCTGTAAACATTTAATTGGTCAGTCTGCACGTCAGTAGTCCTTGTTTACGTCAGGCGAAGCTCATGTACCTACCCTCATCTCGAGCAGCTATGCCGAAAGTTCTCGGATGAATTAGAAAAGAAATTCCCATGTTTGTGCAGCAAATAAAGGTGTAAAGGACCTGAAAATAAGCATACAACGGCAACGAGGGGCGGGAGCTCATCAGGAGGCGTGTCCTCTTTTTCACCATCTCAGATCTGGTCACCCTATTAATGTTGGATGCAATATCCAAAGGGAATTGATACATAAAGTAATGTAAAACCAATGGCACAAATTAGCTTGAACGTTTGAGCTATGCTAAAGATGGAGCAAAGGCTTTAAGAAAAAGTTGCACTAGACATTGTTAAGCTATAACTTAAGATATAACTTGTTAGAGAACCTCCCACACTGTTTTTAGAGGAGCATGAAATGCCAAAGAGTGTGCGCATGCTGTGAGAAATGAAACATGAATAAACAGGAAGGGCGGGTTTGGAGTTTATTGTTTTTTGTTACATTATTCAATATGTAATGGTGTTCTTAGTTACACAGTTATAAATCTATTTAAATGTATATTTGTTTCACATTTTTCTGAGAATTTCTGAGAGTGAAGTTAGAAACATTTATATAAAATGACACCATGTTTTGTTAGAGCTAGGCATTCAAGAGTGGTGAAAGTTTTTTATATAACTCCCACCAAAGCGCTGTCAGAACAGAAAGTCACACAGACCCCGAAGAGTTCCCTGATGCATGTTTACACACAGTACAATGCACTGTTTTCCCTAAAGGGTAGGGACACACAACCCGCTAGCATACAAGCTACAATGAAACACACACACACTCGTCCGGACTGAGGCATTCTGTGATTACAAGGACAGAACGAGCCTGAAATGTCCGAGCCCTGTGAGCAGCAGTGAAAATCTTATTTACCCAATTTGCCCTTTCTCTGAATGTAGTAAACATGTTGGTATCTGAAGTTTACGTCTTAAGGTTTGCTTTAAATCTACGAAGCTAAAAGACCTCAGACTGTGTATTGCTTCATATGCTTTCAGTCTCTCTTTTAAACTCTACACAGGCATCTTTCTCTTTTGCTAGTTTGTGGGACTTGTTTTCAGTGGGTCCCGTTAACATTGGCTAATATTTTGTAGCATCGGATGCTTTACATATAAATGTTAGAACTACAAGGCTAAACCATCACGTTTGCCTCAGAACGTGTTAAACTCTGTCAAATGCACTTGTTTATGTAGTTTCTGTCACTGTATTAAACAGCTTTAAATATCAAGTAACAAAAATATGTCTAGTCTATTTCAGACTTCAACATGGCTGCTGCTAAACACACGTTTGGTCATCGCTAATAGCTACATTAGCTTATTAGCGCAAAATTAGGTTTGCTTGAATTAAACCACAACAACTCATTTAGTAAGTGTCTATACAGGTAGCTTCTGTAGATTTAAAGTGTTTTATGTTATTTTATGGTAATAAATAACATGTTAATTTTTAAGTTCAGGGATAGATATAAATCTCTCTCTCTCTCTCTCTCTCTCTCTCTCTCTCTCTCTCTCTCTCTCTCTCTCTCTCTGTCTGTCTCTCTCTCTCTCTGTCGCAGTGCGTTTTAGCCCACTCCACCATGACTCACTTGACCAAAATGACGCAGGGCATAGAATTCCCCTTGTTTAGCCCCTAAACACACACGCACACACTCAAACACACACACATGCGCGCACACATAATGTCATCCTTGTTGATTATTTAGATGATTCTTAAATTACTTCATTATCTCCTTCTCGGATTTGGTTTCTCTCTCTCTTTTTCTCTCCCTCTCTCTCTCTCTCTCTCTCTCTCTCTGTCTCTCTCTCTTTCTCTCTCTCTCTGTCTCTCTCCCTTTGTGACACACACACATATATTTCTGCTGTCCTTGTTTCATTTGGTAACCCTTACATCACTTAAATGACTTTATTATCTCTGTGTACTTCTTGTTCTGTCTGTCTTGTTCTCTCTTGTTCACACACACAGAGACACACACACGCACGCACACACACACACACACACACACACTGGACTAACTTAGGCTTCCAGTTACATGATCATGAAAAATTAGTGATCAGAGCTCAGGAAGCAGGCAGTATGTGTGTGTGTGTGTGTGTGTGTGTGTGTGTGTGTGTGTGTGTGTGTGCGTGCGCGCGTGCAGTCAGTCAGTCAATGTCAACTGGATGTAATTTCAGCCAAAGTTCTCTAGTTCTCTCTCAAAGGCCAGTTTTATCACATTTAGGAAACACTCAGACGAACACAATGAAATCAAAGGCGTATATTGGTGGTTAGGCTAGTGGTTTTCTGATAAATGATCATTTTCTGAGTGTAATGTGGATATTGTCAGAACTCCTACAAGACGGAACCACTCTATGGATCTTAAAAAACTAGATTTAAAACAAACAAAGAAATCAATAAAAAAAAAACACAACATTAACTGCAATAACTCTATAAACATATTCTCCCAGTGATCTGTTAGGATCTATTGGAGCTGTCAGACTACTGTGATCTGATCTTCTGTCTAACTGTAGCAGAGAGAGAGAGT